>NC_092800.1:20632651-20768425 GCF_918797505.1 Bemisia tabaci | reverse complement strand
CGCTACCGGGCAGACCCCGGAAAAAAAGCGTCGGCAGTTTCACTCAGGTCCCACTACCTTCACAGCGTTGTCAAAAAGGGCATGAAAAACGGCAATTTTATTTTACTTACATCGTGGGAATGCAAATTGTCCTAAGCACTATCAGATGGTGTAGAGTCCCTTTATACTGAGAGTCAAGACAACACCCCTCATGGAGTCACAAACGGGAATAAAGATTACAGAAATTGAACGTTCTTTGTAATCTTCGATCGGCCCATTCTTAAATTCCTTTCTCCGTTCCTTCTCTCATTCCGTTTGTTCCTTGCCGAACCCGTAATTCCCTGGTCCATTCCAGATTTATGATCTTTGCAATCGGTGATAATGTAATCTTTATTCCCGTTTGTGACACTGTGAAGGCCTTAAAACACGGGAACCAATCGGAAATGGATTCACAATGTCTTGACTCTCAGTGTAAAGGGACTCTAAGATGGTGCAAGGATTTTGAGGATCATCGTTTACTAGGTGGCTCCGCCCCCTGGCCTCTACGCGACCCAACCCCATGGCGCTGCGCGGGCCTTTGGAGGCCGCGACTTATTATTCTTACTCCCCTCCCTCACCCCGTCCATCTAGCGTCTTTAAAATGATTTTATTAGCATAGAGGATAGAGATTCTCTCAGGAAAGAATGTAACTACATTTCAATATTGGCAAATTTCACCTCGCAAATTGCAATTTACCAGGAAAATATTGGAATGTAATAACTGAAAATTTGCTGATTTCCCTCTGATTTCATGCAAAAATCAGAATCATTTTGGACGAAAACTGCACATGGTACATTTCTTCGTAACAAAGATGAGTTACTTGAGTCAATTTTGCAGTCTTGGAATGGACAAGTATTCATGCATTGATACATTCACATGTAGATCGCTCTGTCACGTTAAACGTCTCGGTTCGATGCTAATCGTTCGTGGATTACATCGTTTGGTTCAAAACAATAGAGCTTAACCTCAAACAAAAATTTTGAGATTCAAGTAAGAAATGCTGAAAATGAGAAAATTCCTGACAATTTCACTCTTTCATTACCATGTCATACTCATAAGAATCAAAAACCTATCACAAGAAACCCGTTCCCTCAGATTACTCAAATGACTTTTGAGGCTATGTTTACATGTTGAACCAATCGATATCGATACAATCTCACCTGTTTGATGAATCGAATACGATCCACTGACGCTGATCTGACAACCGGGGATGAGAGGGATCGAGCGAGAGGAGCAGAGAAACTCGCTCTGATTTAACTTTTTTGATAACAAAATTTATGACTCCCAAGGAACCGAAAAATAATTATCATCAATTTAATCCTCAGACTTGCGGAAAACAACGCCGAGCGATGAGCGCGGAAATCGAGGGATTTCTCCCGTTTAAGGGCACTTTTTAAAACCCTGCCCGGCAGCTACGAAGGGACCTCGTTTGCGCTTATTGTTGGACTCGTACTCGACTATCCCTTCGCCGCACCCGCTCTCCTTCTCCGGTTGTAGCCTTAAGGCTCCTTTATTCATCCCTTCGGCTCCTCGAATCCGTTTTCCTCGGCTAAGTACAATGCAGTGGCGTGGCGTGCTTTGCGATATATCGACTTGTTATGCCATTTAAACCTATGGAAAAGGATCGATAAACAGGGTGTTCGCAGCGAACACCTTAATAATCGATTTTTTACCATAGGTTCAAATGGCATGACAATCGATACATCGCAATTCACGCCACGCCACTGGTACAATGCCAGGCTGAGGAAAAACGCCGTATCAACACCCGAATGTTGCCAAATTTCTCCTGATAAAAAATTCATTTTTGGAGAACACGAAAAAAATGGATAGCTGATTTCGTCACCTTCCGGCTAAAGTATCACAAGCGCCATGCAACGTTTCAAAATTTCCGCCGCCATTTATTTTTTTTACAGAGGAACTTTTGGTTGAATCTGTTTGAAAATTTCACTAAATTTTATCAGCAGCACAAAGAAAATTCAGTGAAAGTTTTCGGACAGCTTCGTTGAAAATTTATCTGTAAAAAATGAAATGGCAGCGGAAATTTTGAAACGTCGCATGGCGCTTGTGATACTTTGGCCGGAAGGTGACGATTAAATAATTAAATTGTCAAGAAATATGTCCGCCGAGTTTCAAATGTACATTTTACAATAGTGGAAGGCTAATCTAATCACGAGGGTGATTTAGTTATAGCTTTTTTATTGTAAAATCTACATTGAAACATGTCGGGCACTTTTTTAAACTACAAAATTGGTAAAGCAGCAATTTTATTTTTTCCCATGAAAGTTATGAGTGGTTTTGCTTGGAGTTTCTGGATAATTTAGATTAAATTGCTATGACAACTCTTCGAAAAATCAGGGGGAAATATGCACATTTTTTCCAAAAAAACAGAGGTTTAACTGTAGGAATTGGCAACGGCTGAAAGCACATACGGTGTTCTTCCTTAGCACGGTAGTACGAATAGCCACGTGTACGCCCGAGGAACGATTTTTTAAAAAGAATGTGCATCTTTTCTCCAGTATGTGTGTTCTGGGATGGGAACTGGAGGAAGTCAAACGTGAAATTGCTATTTAAGCATTGTTAACCACCTTCGCCGCGCTGAGGAAAAACTTTGTATTATCATCCGAATGTCGCCAAATTTTTCTCGATAAAATATTCATTTTTAAGAAAGGTCATGAGTACTATTCCTTGAAATTTTAGACACACTGCCTACATAATTATCAAGAAAATTCAAAGGAAAATTTATGTAAGTTCATTAGAAAATTCGTGCTTTTATCAGAAGGACTGGTATCCTTTCAATGGTCACTCAGCAATCTTCCATGGTCCGATACAAACTTCCTCTCCAACTTTGTGACATTATTATCAAGGACAGTGGCGAGCACTGGCGGATCCAGCAAATCGGTAACACTGTTTTTCTCAATTGAAACCTATGGAAATGTATCGATTCCCGGAGGTACCAGGTGCTCCAAAAAGAATCGATCATTTACCATAGGTTTAAATGGAGGACATCCGGTGTTGCCAAATTGCTGGATCCGCCTATGGTGACGAGGCGTGAATGACCGATTATCGATATTTCTCCATTTGAAGCTATGGTAAAGAATCGATTTTTAAGGTGTTCGCAGCGAACACCTTAATATTTGGGCAATTTAATTTTTTACAAGAGACCGTTTGTGCGGATTACTTTGAAAATGTTAAGGAATTTGCTTAGTCCTCTGCAGAAATTTCACAGATATTCGCACAAAAATCCGCACAACCGTCTTTACGTACAAAATTAAATTGCCCAAGTAAATTTGGCAATAACTGATGTGGCTTGGTACGTTTCTGCTTAACGCGGTCCATGTGTACACTGGAAAAAAAACACATTGGATCTAAAGTCCAGACTCTTGAAAACATTGACAAGAAAAACTACTCTTGATTCAATCAAATTTTTGCTTAAATCAAAAGGAAATCCGCTCAAATTACGCGGCTTGGTTCTTGATTTAAGCAAAAATCCGACTGAATCAAGAGTCCTTTTTCTTGTCAATGTTTTTAAGAGTCTGGACTCTAGATCCAATGTGTTTTTTTTTCCAGTGTACATTTCATCGTTTGCAGATGAGGGTTTTATACTGCTGCCAAAGGCTAAGATTCCTTTTTCTCATTCCTCGTTCGAAATCTGGCAACCTCTGTTACAAGCGGACTATCTTGACAAAATAAATTAAAAACTTTCTGGAGGGATCCTTTACTGTCGAACGATCTCATAATCGCTTTCTCTTGTGAAGTTAATTAAATACGCTTCTCGCTCTTCATCAACTTAATTAATAGTGAGGCTATTCAGGGCTTCGGACGAAATTCTGCGGGCATTTATCTGTCTCACAAAAATCACGACTGCGAAGAATTTTGATGCGACAAAATTAATGACCCTGCTACTCAGCCTCCCCCATCGAGGCCTGGCTGATAGAAGGCGAAGAGTTGCAGCGATAAAATCGTCGACTCTTTTGCTACACGTATTGTGCTTGGAAAGGCTGTGAAAATTAATGGAGCAGAAACTATTTGCAGCTAAGTGAGAGCTCAACAGCATAACATAACTTGTATCAGTGTCAATTTAATTTTAAATATTTAGTCAAAAAAGCAATTGAGGCATTTTCCGGTAAAAGGGCGTATGAGATTTCCAATTTACAATGAAAAATCCAATTTAAAATCTATTTTATTTGATCTAACTAATGATTCAATTAGGCAACTTCTATCTTTAACATCTTATCAAACTAGTATCTAGTATATAATGAAAATCTGCTTTAAGTAATTAATAATAGATTTAGCTAGAATTAATTCATTTTTATTACTGAAAATAGTACACTTCTTTTTAGTTTTAACTAAGATTGTACGAAGATGAAGTTTCTTAATTTTTAAGCAAGAGTTGCAAGTAATTTATCTGACGGTTCTGCTATGAATATTTTTCTAAATCCGCTCAGAGTTTTTCCTCACTTTTGTTATTCAGTAAGTCAACTATGAATGAATTGTGTCTGCCTCAAACGCTATAAAAACAAATTGCACACTCTTAGCAGCATTACAAGCCTCGTTTGCCTTCTAACTGAAAAAGCCCTCAATTGATAGCTGATTAAAATGACAGGTGTAAAACTCCAATGAATAAAACACGGTACGCACCACAAGAGTAGCAGAATTTGCACACGTTGTTCAAATGTGCTGATTCGTGCACGTTGAGATTCAATGATAACAGAAACAAATCGGAAGCAAGTATTAGTTACCTGAAATGAGAGAAAAAAATTGACATAAATGAAAGTTTGATTTAGAAGGCATTGAGTTAGAGAAAGTGATACATTTAACGAATCTCTGATTCGATGGTAAGCTTCGCCTCATTGGGCTACTAAACAAGGTATAAATTATAACAGTAACATGATTCCTCTTCAAAATTTTATGAGGAAAACAAATCACACGACGGAAAGTCTGGAAATCAACTCGATGGAATCGTTCAAGTTGAGAATGTGCTGTAGAATGAAAGTCGCCTTCAATTTGCAATGATACTGTGCAACACATAGAAGCTCGAATAGTTGCTTGCCCAAAGGTCAGACATGTGTGTTAATGCATTAGAATAGAGACATGGAGACATGCGAGAAGCAATTTTTTTTCGACTGTAGAATGAACATCACCGAAGAATAATCGCCTTCAATTGACAATAATACTGTACAACACACAAACATTCATAGTATCATCAAAATATTTACCCGAAAAAAATCGGGAAGCTACACAAAAACCTATAATTCAACTACCGCGTATTTTGGCGCTAGTTTCCAAAAAGCGTAACTCGTGCCGGCTTATGAGTGACTCTATCGACTGCATAGAAAATCAGTTTTCATAAAGAGATCAAACATACGGTTTTTTACTCTTCTGAAAAGTCGTGCATGTTTTCCGAATACGCACTTTTGCAGTTCCGACATCCACCGATTCACTTGTCAGGGCAGATATCACGTCTTTCAGCCTCGATTTCTGATCCTCTGTATAGCTGAATGTCGACTGCCGTAAGTTCAGGGACATTAATCATTCCTTTTGCAGCGACTGGGTCTCGAGTCAGGCACGAGGTTGCCAGTTGCTGCAAGTATATCGTGTACTTTTTCGCTAGCACCCTGCCGTGTTGAGTAGAAACGCCTTATGAGCACTTAAACCCTGCCAAATTTAACTCGATAAAATACTAATTATGGATGTGAGTTATGGACATTTTTTCTTGAGACTGTCGGAAGAAGTAGTTTAAATTATGGATCAAACTCGGATAAAAATTGAAAAAAAAAACCTCTCACATTTTCGAGAAAATTCGCATTTTGTCAGGAAAAAATTGACAACATTTGGATGTTCATACGGCGTTTTTTTCAAAAACTTTTCTCAGCATGGCAGCTTTGGAGGGTTATTGATATGAATATTATTTGTGCTGTGGCAACACTGCTCTCTCGACTTCTTTTCCTAATGGAACGTATCATTTTTTGATAGCGCTTTCCTCCATGTTCTCAGTGCTTACACATCGATGATAATTCAAGTCGAAAACACATTCATGATTCATTGTATGATTGGTATACAGTTAGAGAGAGGAAAGGGGGAATTGAAAGAAGAACAATGGACCACTGACGGACAAAAATTTAAGTAAAAATTTACGCATTTTATAGTTCTTCATCAATATTCTGCAGAGACAACGATTTGCAATATGAAAATTCCATTAATCAAATCCCAAAAGAACGTTTAAGTTATCATTGGTTTCGAAAATTTCTAAGATGTAACTCACAGGAGATACCAAAACTACGAAATCAAATAAGTCGTTGAAAATGAATTCACAAGGTTGGCATATAATTGATAACAAATTTTCCTCCGTCAAGAAATCCCATCAATTGTAAAAACGCCAAAATTTGCTCTGTGTGCGATTTGGTCCGAATATAATTTAGTTCAAATGCAGAACAACTTAAGAACTTCTTTCTTTCTTTTCTTTCTTTTTTTAAGTGTTAATGTACAAAATTGTTCGTTCTCTTTAGCTTGAAGAGAGCTGATTCTCTGGCTAAAAAATTTAAGAATTTCAATGATCAATGTATCATTCAAAGCAAAAATGTCATAAATCGTTCTTGATTTTTCCAATTTTTCTGACAAAATGTAAAATGCCAACTGTCGGATATGGATTACGACGTTTTTCCCGTAGACGCAAAGTGACCTACACACATATCGATGGCTAAAGAACAATGCCGCCTATCTGCAAACTAAAGATTTTGCAGAACGAAGAGAAAACTCGCCATTTTTGTAATTTTTAGATTAGATTTGCTTTTTGTCATACCTTATAGCGTCATTAAAGTGCTCCTCTGCAGAATGGCCACTAGACAAGGTACGAATTTACGCACTCTGATACATGTTTCTGACCAGAATTTCATGTACAACACGTATTGTTCATAACGCATCGACTGGTTCTATCAAAAAGGCTCAAAATAATTCATCACATCTCAAACCGTACATCATCTACTTCAATCATAAAGCTCTTTCTACAATTGCGGCATAAAGTGCGGAGGAAAACACTCCCTCCCTTTTCTTGGAAAACGCTCTCCCCAGTCAATCGAACGGAAACCGCTCCGAATGTAAGCGGATGCCGATTGGTCGCTTATCCGTCGGTTGGCGGGATGTAGCAACCCCGCTGCTCTTTGTAAACGCCTGGTCACTTTGAATTCGACGCTAACGCCTTCATTTGCCATCTCGGTTATTTCACCCCCCACCCCACACCCCCCAACCCCCTCTCGACCGAGATGAAAGTGCCCCGACCGACTTCCGGATTGAGTGGTCTCACCCAACTTGGCGTTCGACCCCCCCCCCCCTCCCCCCGCGCCGCGAATCGCAATTATTGTCTCATTCGCGAGTTCCCCGAGCCGTTTTCAGAGATCAACCGGACGGCTTATTTGAGGAAGAGCGTGAATGGGGAGGGTTCCAGCGGCACTTGCGCCCTTTTCGAAATAAGGGGGGCTTTGCAGCACCTCGGAGGTTCGGAACGGTCTTTCTTCGCGGCGGTGATTCTTGACCGCTGCGCTGGGAATTGTTTTACGAATCGGGCTAGGCGAGGGACCGACAGAAGTTGACTGCGACTCAGAGCCAGCTTTCAAAACCACGACCGAGCTGATGGGGTTTGGCGCTCTGATCTCACGCCTCAAAATACGAGGCGAACATAGAATCTGCATTTATGGCCGACGCTTGGGGTTCTGCTCTCTAAAAGGCCGCATTGAATATCCTATGTCGTACTGCCGTGATGTGTGTGTGTGAGGGAGAACGCCACACAGTGAAACGAGCTAATCAGATAAGTCGGGCTTGAAAAGTTCGACTAAAACTGCAAATTTTGATGTCTAATTCGTCACATTTAAATTTTAAGGGGTGCTTTTGGATGAAAATTTTATGAGGAAACCTTTGGAGTGACTTTAAGACCCACAGTTTTTTGAATGTAGTATGAGCTTTTAAAGTTTCCAAATTTGTCCGACCTCCCCATTGACTCGATCCATTGTGCGCCGTATGCATATTCGGGAGTTGCCGAAATTCCTTCGATAAAATGTTTCTTCTTAAGAAAAGTTGTGAATATTTTTTCTTGATATTTTCGGATGGTTTAGATCTGCTTGCGGATATAATTCTCTGAAAAATTGAAGAAAAAATTCACAGACGTTCCTGACAATTTGTCTATTATTGAGGAAATTTGGCAACTTCTAAAGGTTCGTACATGCAGCGTTCTTTCTTAGCGCAGCAGCAGGGAACCAGCATCTGTGAGACTTAACACGGCATTTTGCTGATGGACTCTGATAGAGTTTTTTAGTGCGAATAGAAGACATAATTAATCTGTATGAGGTTGTAATTGACTCGAAACGTCCAATTTTTCTTGTGCGTGATTTTTCGTATTTTGCAGCAGTCTATATCCCCGGATGAAGTTGTTTTGTAACTTAAAAATGTTACCATCCACGGTAAAAGAGATCTTAATCCATGACTGCAACTTTCTTTCTGCTTCCTTGTTTTTTTTAGTTTAGTCGGATCAAGAAGTCAGAGCTTTCTACGGAATATTCTCCCAAGTATCCCAAAAAATAAAGTTTAGGTGGAACAGTTCATCATTGTACCGATGGAGAGTACCTTCATTCACTGTAAGTTTCCTGCCACTAAAGTTGCTTCAGAGGCGATAGTTACTGACTACGCATGACCAAAAAAATTCTACCAGCCTCTTCAACGTTTTGCATGTTATGGTTCAATGACATTTCAACACCGATTTTTTGTCCGCACACCTGGTTCTTATAATAGTTTATGTCCACGCGTTTTTTTTTCGGCAGGGGAGTTCGTGCCGTAGTACCTTGATTTATTTTGCGAGGAGAGCTCCGCACTCTTAAAGGATGCCTATCATTCTTAAAATGTTGGAACGCCTTCAATTTCGTTTGATACTGTGCAACACCTCTGTTGTGAAATAGTTGCTTGAAGCGCTGTGGGACGCTGCGGCGCACTATGGTCCGAATAGCCGGTTTTAAGCGGCATTAAATCAGATATGTATGTTTAAAACCTCGCAACATGAGTTTTCAGGGGTTTTAGGGTCGCTGAGTGCAAAAATGCTAATATTCTTCAGGAAAAATCCATTTTTAACATTTTTATACTTTATATAACTGTGGTAATATTTTGTTCAGAAACCTTAAATTGAGGCATGTAATTAAGTTGACGCGGTGGAGCAGTTGACATCGCGTCGCACTCGTCTTCTTGATATTCCGAGTTCGAATCTCGGTAGAGATCCCTCGGTAGCGATCCAACCCGCACACAAAACCCTGAGTACATGGGTGTGAGTTTGCGTGAGTCTGAAAATTATGTTTAAACACACCCCCCCCCCCCCCCACCAAAATTATGTTTAAACCCCCCCCCCCCCCAAACCCCTGAGTAGTGAGTGTGACTTCTACCATGGCTTCCTGACTACCATGGCTACCATGACTTCATGTACATGTGTTGTATAATTTTCAAATGATATTTTGTCGGCAATCTGTACGTGAGATCCGCTAGATGTCTCTTGTGTATGTCGTATGTATACGACGATGCTTTTAATAAAAATTTGCAATTTATAATGAAACGGGATTCTTCATTTTAATTGAAGATTGAAATATATACCTCTGATATATAATTGTTATCTTATTGGTGTTAATCTCCCGATAAAATGATACGGTAACTTTAATTTTCCGATGACTCTTAATGAATTATTGAATGCAGCGTTGTAAAAGAGCCTTGAGAGAGACATTTCAATTTGTGGTGGGTCCCTCTGCCACCGCCGGGCCTTTAATTTCATATTTTCATCAACATGCCCTGTTTCATAACAGCAGACTCTAATTCCACCGCTTCAATTTCATTCCACATGGGGATGTGTGTTGTGGCATCATGTTAAACATTAAGTGTATCTCATACGCAAAGTATAAAGTTGGGGGGGGGTGTGGGCCTAACCACCAATATAAAAGAAAAAATCCCCTTTCCCCTCGACTATTGGCACTTGTGATTATAATCATCAGATACAAAAAATATGACAGGTGTCAAATTTTCTTCAAAAATTTAACATGATAGGAAATGATGGGGGAGGGGTTAAATCTTTTGTCAAACAAGAAAAGTGTGTCGAATCTCATACACGCTCCTCTGTAATGGATAATGGATGATTGATTATTAAGAAGGGGGTATTATAGATGGAGTGGAATGTAATTTTTATTGTGTATGTGTATATTTATTATCTACAATAGGAGATTCTGCAAATCAACACACCTCTGTTCCAATTTTTAATTTAAAAATCTCTATACAGGTAAATTGTTTAACCTGAAATCACTGTTGGGCAATCATTATCGCCATCGTGAGCAATTCGTGTTCGAAAGTCACATTCTTTAGTAATGAGACCTCGAATTAGCAATTCGTGTGACGGCGCTTCCACTGGTACCTGGCGCTGAAGAGACACCCCCCCCCCCCCAACACACTCAACCTCCAAATTTATATTACATATCCACCGTAATATAATTTAAAATGATAAATTGCAGCTTTCTCTTTATAAAATATATACAATTCATATTTAAATTTTTGGCCTCTCAATAAGACAAGAGTCGTTAATAAAAATAAGACGATGTACAATTAAACATGACTCTCTTAAAAATAGCAAATCTTAAAGTAAGGAATATTATTTGATTTGTGGTGGTGGACCTGCCATCGCAACCGGAAGAAGAAGACCCCCCCCCCCCCATTCGAATTACGCCAATGCTCCAAAGCTAGAACTCCTATTTGTGAATGCAATTGACCAAAAAGGCACCAGGCAAGGGCGAGAACGCTAATAAACCCCAGTTCAACCCCAAGGCGAGGACGCGAACAACAACAAAGCACAGTTCCCGTTGCTCAAGCCGAAAGCGAAAATACCGGAGGCGAAAATACGGAAATACCTCCCACGATAACCTGTAGTGTCTATTGCAGAGTGAATGTTTATATTTTTGAACCCATGCACCCCCAGGGCAATCTCCGTGCGGCCCTTTTAACATTAAATAGGAAAAAAAAATAAAAAAAAAAAATAAAAATGTCCAAGTCAGCTTCCTCTTACGAATAAAAACATGTATTTTAATCAAAGGAAATCCATTAATGACATTGCCGCGCCTCCAAAAAGTAAACCCTCAATTTTTTAATAAGCATCGTAGAAAAGTTAACTTGGTGGTTAAAAATCCTACGAGCGAATCAAAATAACTACGAGGCTTGTAATTTATACAGGAGAAGGGGAAGTTCCTTTTTCTGCTACAGAAAAGAGGGTGGGCGTGTTTCCTGTTTGTCTGCTTTTTTATCTATTCATTGAATTAACCACCCTTACGTGGAAATTTTTTAATTTTAACGGATTACTACTTTTAATTGGAGCGTTTAAATATTTTACCATCGTATATTTTATTTCCTTTTTGGCATATTATGACGATTGTATACTTTTGTAAATAGGGTATATCGTTTATTGTTCACAGCATCTATTACCGGGATCAGCGGCAGTATGCTTCAAAGGATCGACGCCTTGAGGGACTATATGTCTTTCATAAATACATACCTGGCTCAAATTGAAAATAAAGAAGAATTATCTCCTATAAACACCTCTAACACGATAATTCGATCAGCCCACGAGTATGTCAGTTGGCTTCAAAGGATGGCCCATTACTTCAATATCCCAAGTTTGCCCGAAGGATTGGTGGCAAAAGTCGTACAGCTTAATGAGTCCATTTCCTCGTGTGGAACAGATGGTGTGTAACTCTTGATAAAACTGTAGTGCCAAACTATAATTTTTTCCACCCTCAAAATTTGACTAAAGTTCCGTTAAATAGGGTCTGTGGACCATAGTGCGCCGCTCCGCTCTGTGTTCGACTCTAATATTTAAAATCGCGGAGTCGGCGTATTCCAGCTCATGGTTTTGAAATTTTTGCAGATTCTGCATGGATTTTCCTCATTTAAATTGATAAAAAAAATGTATTAAGGGAAAATATAAAATGTGTTTTGTAAATATTACGATGGTTCCGTGTCAAATTTAATGATCCCCAAAGCACTTCAATTATTTCTTTCATCTTTTGGTTTTTTCCCTTTTTATATTCATTTTTGTGTAGTTTCTTTCAACACAACTCTTATTTTACGCGTGGACGTAAACTACTGGACAAAACAGGCACGCGAACAAAAAATCGTTGACGGAATGTTCTGAAACCCATGTTATAGTTTCTAAATACGTTGTTTCACGGCCGAAGGAACGTAACTCCATTCCAAGGTTGCCAAACTGATTCGAACGGTTCAATTTTTTACGAGAATGTATCAAAACGATTTTCGTCCAAAGTTTTCCTGATTACGGCATGAGATCAGAAAAAAAATCAGTAAAATCTTTAAGTAGAGGTGCACAAAATTCTCTTGGTGAAAATTCAATTTGCTTTACTTAAAAGCACTGTTTTCATTGGTCCTTTGGAGGAGCAATGCCCGTTACTGCTGTTAAATTTGACAACATTGATGTGCAGTTAGGTTCTTTCGTGAGGGAAACATCGAATGCTGAAGGTTTCCGACTTGGACTTACTTATCGGTTGAAAACTAGAGATAAGAGCTCAGAAAGTAGTCTTTAAAACTGTAAAAGAGGAGAATTATTCATGCCTGACGCGAAGGCATACCTATCGGAGAGGAGTATCGAAAAAAAGAGGGAAAAGCTCAAAAAATCCTCTGAAGTCTGGGGAAGTCCCTCTCCTGAGCGGAATTTTCATTAATTCGAAATTAGTTTATTTATTGCTCGAAAGCGTGGCCCTTGACGGCGTTACACAGTATTTGTCAAAGGGGCGCTCTCCAACTCGACCCACTCAAAAAACATCGGAATAGAGTTCTGACGCGCTGAGGAAAAACACCGTATGAGCCTTCAGACGTTGCCATATTTCTTTCAACGAAAGGCAAATTCAGTGGGAAAATCGTGAATATTTCTCCTCAGATTTTTCAGGAAATTTTGTTCGCAATTTAATCTAAAAAAAGTGAAAGTGTCGAGGGCAAATGTGCGTGACTTTTCTCGAAAATTCAGGTTTTATCCAGGAAGATTTGGCAAATCTCGAATGTTCTTACGGTGTTCTTCCTTAGCACCGCAGCATCGGACAGCTTGGAAGAGCTACGCACGATAACCCCCCCCCCCCCCCGTCGGTCTGACTCAGCCCCCAACCCACCCGCATTTCTCCTCGACGACACTTAGACCGATTTCCCCCGACTCGACGCGACATGACATAACAAATCGGAAACGACACTCCGAGAAGAATTCTGGGACACGGAATTCATCTTTGACGGGATTGCCACATTTAAGGAAAGCTCGGGCAAGTCTTCCGTGATGGCGAAGAGAGCAGAAGTGTCATATTTTCGGTCTCGATTCTCCTTCAAAAATCGTCTGAACTCTTTCAGATGAAATCTTGAGAGTCGATGATTCATACGTTTAAAATATCTGAAAAGTCAGAAAATTGCTAAATCCAAGAAAACTGCCAGCGATGATCATGATAGTTGGACTACATTTTGCAATTTGGAACTATTAATTCCAGCCCGGTTTAAAAACAACGTATGTGCCATTAGTTTCCCTGTGCACATAAGTGTTTTTCCAGAAGAGCCAGAATTAATAGTTCCAAATTGCAAAATGCAGTCCAGTTGAGATTCCGCTCATTTTTTCAGACTCCACAGAAGTTGTACTATTTGGCAACGCTGCCATATACAGAAGATAGTAAATAATTAGTAGGGTGCAATTTAGGAGTAAAATAAACAAAGAGATTCAGAGGAAGATAAAGCGTGTAAGTGCCGATAAAGAAAAACGGGTACTTTCCGCATGGAATAGTCTTGATTTTATTTTCATACTTCTTTTATAATTCATTCACTTATTTCTTAGATTCAATTTAATTAAATACTAAAAACGCATCATATCTTTATCCCAAGACGATGTATAAATGCAATGAGGGATACATAATTTTATCATGAAGCGGAAAACACTGAAGGCGCTCAAGTGCTCTCAATGTCAAGATCTGGATGCAACTATTCGTGTTCTCAGGATGTCCGCGTTGCATACATAAAAAATTGCAGGCGTTTTGGTTCGCTAAGGTACAACGTACGGCTGCAAGTGTTAGTCCTCAAGGGTTTTCTACGTTGCATTTACGATCTCGTTTTTACCACAAAATCCTTGCGATTTGGATGAGTCATGTTGCACCCTGGCTGTGTTGCAAAATAGTGCAATTTGCGGCACTGTTATCGGAAAAAACGAGCGGAATCATGATTTACCGTGCGGCATGAATCGATTATCGATACTTCCCCATTTGAATCCGGGGTAGAATCGATTATTAAGGTGTTCGTTGCGAACATCCTGTTTCTCGATCCTTTTCCACAGGTTTCACTGGAAAAAAAACACATTGGATCGAATGTCCAGACTCTTGGAAACATTGACAAGAAAAAATACCCTTGATTCAATCGGATTTTTGCTTACATCAAAACAAAATCCGCTTAAATTAAGAGGCTTGGTTCTTGATTTAGGCTAGATTCTGATTGAATCAAGAGGTACTTTTCCTTGTCGATGTTATTAAGAGTCTGTACTCTAGATCCAATGTGTTTTTTTCCAGTGTTAAATGGCAGATCAATCGATATATCGCAAAGCACGCCAAGCCACTGCCGTGCGGGTGATCATAGCTGCTTGCTGGGTGACAAATTTCCTTTTAAACATCATTTCGCTTTTCAGTGTTTTCGGGCAGGGTTTTTCATAAAAGCTCAAATCACGAACAAGTCCTGAGCGCAGAATATTTTGAAAGTGAAAAAATGGTTCTGACTGGAGGAAAATGTGTCCGCTACAAAATTCCCTTACTTTTCCCGACTTATCAGGGTTAGGAAAAATTCCTTGAGCCTAATACTCCACTAGATTTTAGTATGCTCATCAAATGTTTTGTTTTCCTGCCGGTAACCAAGACCAATCCACACAGGTCAGTGATTCCTAAGGACGAGTTTTGGTACTCTACTGCGCAGTGACGTAGTATTGAATGCCTGCAATGTATTTCTTATGGGAGCACCCATTGTGACGTAGCATTGAGTGCTGCGAGTTAGGGCCGAGCGGGGGAGTGGATTTCAAAAAAGCTGCGCAATGTCTGACCTGTGTGGATTGGTCTTGCCGGTAACCTGGTTTCGGCGTTTTTCTGGAAAAATCGGCACTAAAACATGCGTGACAAAAACCGAGAACAACGCTGCAGCAATCCCTATACAAACGCCGCACAGTGGATCGAGTCAATCAGAAAGGTCGGATATGAAATGTTTGACTAAAACTGCAAATTTTGGTGTTTATTTCGTCACTTTCGAAATTTCGAGGGGTGCCTCTGAGAAAAAATTTCACGAGGAAACCAGTGAAACTATTTTCAAAACCTCAATGATTTGTATAAACGGAGTTATGAGCTTTCAAAGTTACTAAATTTTGTCCGACTTTTCCGTTCGACTCGATCCACCGTGCGCCGGATAATCTGCAATAAGACCAGGACGATTAAAGCATTAACGCGGCGGATTGAGTCGTCAGCCGAAGAGAAACGAGAGGACTACAAATTGCAGCTCCTCGAGAAACCGCGCGAACTGAGCCTTTTCGCACAAATCGTCGTTTTCCGCACGGAACAACGTAACTATATTTCAATGTTGCCAAATTTCATGGCACGAATTGCATTTTCAGCAGAGAAATCTCGGGCATTTCCAACCGTGAATTTAACCGATTTTCCTCCTGATCTCATGCAAAGAGCAGAGGATATTTTGGAGGAAAATCGCATGAATTAAAATTCTTGTGAAAACTAAATTGTTAGAGCCATATTCTTCGTCTTCGCCTCCTTCTCCATCTTCTTCTTCTTCTTCTTTCTTCTTCATCTTCCTCTTTTCTTCTTCTTTTCCTTCTTCAACTTCTTTGTTCCCTTCTTCTTCTTTTTTCCTTCTTCTTTGCTTCTCCTTATTCTGCTTCTTCTTATTCTGCTTCTTCTTCTTCCTTTTCATCTTAATCTTCTCCTACTACATCGTCTTCATTTTCTTTTTCTTTCTCTTCTTCTTCTTCCTCTTCTTCTTTTTTCCTTCTTCTTCTTGCTTTGTCTTCGTCGTCGTCTTTCTCTTCTGCTTCTCTTTATTCTTCTTCTTCCTTTTCTTCTTCATCTTCTTCTTTTCTTCTTCATTCTTCTTCTTCCTTTCTTCATCATCTTCTTCTACATCGTCTTCTTCTTCTTTTTCTTCTTCATCTTCTTTTTTCCCTTCCTCCTTCTTTTTTCCTTCTTCTTCCTGCTTCGTCTTCGTCGTCGTCTACTTCTGCTTCTCCTTATTCTGCTTCTTCTTATTCTGTTCTTCTTCTTCTTCTTTCTTCTTCATCTCCTTCTTCCTGTTCTCCTTCTTCATCTTCTTCTTCTCTCTTCTCTTCTTTTTCTTCTTCTTCTTCTTCCTCTTCTTCTGCCTAAGTAGTTATGCCTCCCGCGGCACAGGGATGCTCAAGCGAGGTAAAGCGGTGGCTTATTGAGACAATAGATTTAAACGCCGTTTTCCTAGCGGGTTCTGAAGTTGTGAATTTTTGACTCGCGGCCAAATCTCGGATCGATGTGAGCGGGCACTGTTTTTAACACCATTTGCATGCCAAAAAACTTCCTCGAGACCTATTCATGACGATGATCCTGGGGTATATGAAGGTCCCTCCTTCCTCCCCCTCATCACTGATTCTGTCTCTAACCTCCCCCTTCACTCCGATCTTGCGGTGAGAGAGCAAATCGATAGCCCACTTTTGCTCTCGAAGCTCTCGTCTCCCACGCAAACTCTGACCGTGGACACGAACAGGAAAAAAGAGGAATATTCGTGGTCAGCGGAGGGTTGCCACAACTCGTGACGTCATAGGTACCAGATAGAACCGTGCGGTGGATCCAGTCAATTAGAGTGGTCGGACATGAAATTTTCGACTAAAACTCCAAATTTTGATGTTTAATTCATCACATTTTAAATTTCAAGGGGTGCTCGAAGCAGGAATTTCACGAGAAAACCAATGGAACTACTTTTAGAATCTCAAAATGGTGTATAAACGGAGTTAAAAGCGTATTTCCGAATTTTGTTCGACATCTCATATTGACTCGATCCACTGTGAGCTGGTGCACCATTGCAAAATTGATCCTAGTCCGCGGTAAACCACGGGCTCAAGTTATACTGTATGCTTACTTTATCAGAGTTCTTAGCTAAGAACCTAAGAACGCAAAATTTCTCGTGCGATATCTTCTGTGTTCTCAATTTAATCTGTGATATCTGAAATTTAAGGAAAAATTCGCATGGATGTTGTCAGCAATACATATTTTATCAAGGGAAATTTGGCAACTCTCGAATGTTTATACGGCGTTCTTCCTTGACACGGCAGTATTAGGGCTTGAACTTATCAAATTCGAGCGCCACCAGCATTGCAGAGTATTGCGAGTTCCACGCCGCGCGCCATAGCGCCTTCAATTAAGCGGATACAACACGGACATCCATCGAGTACGAATAGTTGTATCTCTGCGCCGTCATCATCAGAGCGTTACAACGCTCCAGGCATCTAAGAGTCAAGAGAAAGAACAATTTGCACGATTTTAAAAACTCTTTAATAGACCTAGGGTTGGTTCCCTTCTGTTCAATGTAATCCCTTTACGATAATACCGCGGTAGATATTATGCCAAATTATAGTTAAAGTTACTAAAACCCGCACTCAAAAATGTACGCGGGTCCGTTTACCATACACTGGAAAAAAAAACACATTGGATCTAGAGTCCAGACTCTTAAGAACATCGACAAGAAAAAGTACTCTTGATTCAATCGGAATCTAGACTAAATCAAGAACCAAGCCTCTTAATTTAAGTGGATTTGGTTTTGATTCAAGCAAAAATCCGATTGAATCAAGAGTATTTTTTCTTGTCAATGTTTTCAAGAGTCTGGACTCTAGATCCAATGTGTGTTTTTTTTTTCCAGCGTACTTTTTCTCTGTGAATTAAGTCTCTTGGACGGTTTGACTGGAGTTTGAAGTGACGACTTTGAATGAACGTTTGACGAAGTTCCTCCCCGACTTTGAAAGCTGGGCTCCCCGTCTTCTTTCCCTCCGTCTTTAACGAAATTCCGGGGGACGCCGACATTGCAAGCAATCCGAATTGACTTCCGGGAAATGGATGAATGAGTCCCACTTCAAATGAGTAAACAGCCCTAGCTCAACTTAGACCATGTTTACGCTGTACGCGAAAGCATGAAAGGGCCGCTCGCCGTATTGATTATTCCACCTTATTCAGATTTGCAGACTTAGCTTCATGAATTAATTGAGTCGCAGCGGAGCGCGTCGCGTCCTTACGGAACCCGAATGTCAAACGAACCAGAATAGAGTTCTAGCATGAAGCGGGGATTTTCGATTCAACCATCTATTTCCATGTAAAATGGACCACTAGACAAGGTACGAATTTCAGCATTCTGATACATGTTTCTTAACCAAGATTTTACGTAAAACACAATGCGCACAACAAAAATTGGCAAAATGGGAAAAGGTCACCATGACAACGAAATTTCTCAACATTTTTGTAGTCTTTTATCGACAATTTTCAACCAGAAATTTGAATTTACACTATACATCGACTTTCAGAGAGTGACGCCTAAGTTGCAAAATAGAAATTAATTATCTCGCACTGGAAAAAAAACCACATTGGATCTGAGTCCAGACTCTTGAGTTTCCGCTACAAAATTCCTTTACTTTTCCCGACTTATCAGGGTTGGGGAAAATTCCTTGAGCCTGATACTCGACTAGATTTTAGTATGCTCATTAAAAGTTTTTTTCCTGGCGGTAACCTGGTTTCGGCGTCTATCTGGAGAATTTGGCACACTGGAAAAAAAAAAAAAAAAAAAAAAAAAAAAAACCATTGGATCTAGAGTCCAGACTCTTGAAAACATTGACAAGAAAAAATACTCTTGATTCAATCAGATTTAAGCTTAAAACAAAAGGAAATTTTCTCAAATTAAGATGTTTGGTTCTTGATTTAAGCTTAGATCTGATTGAATCAAGAGTATTTTTTCTTGTCGATGTTTTTAAGAGTCTGGACTCTAGATCCAATGTTTTTTTTTTTTCTTCTTTTTTCTTTTTTCTTCTAGTGCGAGATAATTAATTTCTATTTTACAACTTAGGCGTCTCTCTCTCTGAAAGTCGATGGATAGTGTAAATTCAAATTTCTGGTTGAAAATTGTCGATAAAAGACTGTACAAAAATGTTGAGAAATTACGTTGTCATGGTGACCTCTTTCCATTTTGCCGAGTGAGGCTTGTTCGCAGCTGCCGTGCATCTTTGCCAAGTCAAGCCTGCAGTATTGTGAGAGTGCACGCGTATAAAAAAAATCCTCGCTCGTCAAATGCACTCTCTCGTTGTATAAACACTTTGGATCGGAGACCCTTTTGTGTTTTTTTATAGCCTCTTTACGGCTCGGCGCGTTCCCTTCCCACATCAAAACCAGGTTGAATAGAGTTCACGATTTTTATTGGTCACTTCAACTTGGTGCACTTCTGGCGCGCCCGATTACGGCTTCTCATTTTTTGCCCCTTTGTCAAGTCCGTTCATTCGGTCAGCTACTGTTTTTGAGTGGGGAGCGACTTAGTATCGAGACTTTGCCAAATGAATTCATGTTACTTCTACATTAAAAAATTCCAGAATTAAGATAATTAAGAAATTGCAGTTTCTAATTGCAATATACAGTTCAATGGAGATGTTGCATGTGTGAGGAATTTGCGATTTGACTGTTGATTCTCATGTAAAAGTTCGCGAGAAACACGATGGTGCCACTGGTTTTCTCTGAAATCAACTCCCAAGCTCAAAAAAAGCTCTCAAGATGAGGCCAAAATGGAGGGGATATCCCACGCTATCCTGAGAGTCCACCTCTACATCAAGACAAACTCTCCATGCAAAGATAGGGAGCAAATACATTGACAGGGCTGCCACTTTATTTGGGGACTCCAAAACTGAAAACACGGCAACCCTGCTAATGTATTTGCTCCCTATCTTTGCATGGAGAGTTGGTTTTGATGTAGAGGTGGACTCTCAGGATAGCGTGGGATATCCCCTCCATTTTGGCCTCAACTTGAGAGCTGTTTTTGAGCTTAGAAGTTGATTTCAGAGAAAAACCAGTGGCACCATCGTGTTCCTTGCAAACTTTTACGTGAGAAGCAATGGTCAAATCGGAAATTTCTCACACATGCAACATCTCCATAGTGCAACATCGACATCCGGGCGTAGAAACTAGTTCTGAACCTCGAAGTAACATAAGTAAAATTCGCTGAAAGTGCGCACCGAAACGGAGACAACAACGGGGAAGACTATCCCGCAAGGACGGAAATTTCGCAATGCATTTTTGAGAAGGGTTATTTTTTTCTTCTCGCCGAGGGGAGTTGTGAAGACACCGGGGGGGGGGGGAGGTCGGACCCTGCCAGTGCTATGCAAAATCAATTGGGCGCTGCGCGGAAGTCAGTGTGTCGCCTGGAGGTCGGGTGTGCCCCCCCCCCCCCCCCCCGACACCCCCTTTTATCGGACACTGCGGGATGCGAAACCTGTATCCCGTATCTGCCCCAAGTTATCTCGCGTCGCCCGCCGATTTTGCGATATTAGCGCCTTGATCGTGATAAATTGCCCTCTAGCGACCGCGCTGTCGGTTTTCAGCTGAAATAAACGTATTTAAATCAAAATGAACTGTCTCCATTGTGGTCTGAGCCCCAAGACCGGTAAGGATACATGCATGGGAGAGCTCAAGTCACAATTGATATAATGCCCTTTGTTTCAAGGAAGTCCGAATAATACCGATGCTCGTTCGACTGAGAGATAAATCTTTCGCGTTTCGATGACTTATGACGACTCCCTGTCGGAACTTGATTCTATTAAGATGGTTTATGTCTCGGGATCTGCCCGGCCCTATTGCAGTATTTTTGTTCTGTAGCATTCTAATGTTTGGAAGGATATCATTATTGTTTGCTGATCGATACTCTGAAATCGTCAAAACACGATTTTGCGACCAGTGCACCTGACTTATTACACACACTGACGTGAGCAAAGGGAGCCGTAACTCATACATGTAGGTCGCTTCATAGCACTCCCTCGCACTCTCCGACTCCTAACCTCCACTGCTCTCTGTCGGACCACAATTCTTGGGGCATCGAGCACCTCTCTCACCTCTGAGCCGTAACTCTTGAATGTTAAAAATCGAGTTTCCTTCAAAATAAAATAAGTCTAATCTCTTTAACACAAACTGGTGGAAGCTGGTTGCTGATATGAACAAAGGAAGTAGGTAAAGTAACGGCAACCCACGAGATACCCTATTGTTGTTCGTCCATCATTTTCTCCGTTAGTCTATAGGAGGCACCCATTTCAACCAATATGCTCGCTGCATACTCTCTACGTCTTCTTTGGCTATCACTTCGTCTACCAATGTCAATAATCAGCCCTGGTGGTTCAGGGGTGAAGGGTGCGGACAGGAGAAGAAGTTTTATCTATGAAGAGCAGGAGCCGCCATCTTCGGAGTCGATGAAGCAATGAAGCAAGTACGCAAAGACTAATTAACGGCAACCTACATGAGACCCTATTACTGTCAGTCCATCATTTTTTCCTTTAGTCTATAGGAGACACTCATTTCAACCAATAAGCTCAGTGCACACGGAGAAAAAAAAACTTCGTGCGTGGGACCCGAAGTTTAGGTCATATGGATCTCGGAAGTTTTCAGATTGAGTATCTGAACACTTGCGGTCTAGCTGTCGAGGTTCGGATCACACATCTGAAACTTCAGTTCTTACATCTGAAGTACTTCGGTTTTCACATCCGAAAAACTTCGGTTCTCCTATCTGAAGTACTTCAGATGTAAGAACTGAAGTTTCAGATGTCAGACCTGAACTTCGACAGCTAGACCTTAAGTGTTTAGATGCTCAATCCGAAACTTCAGAGATTCATACGACCTAAACTTTGGGTCCGACGCACGAAATTTTTGTCTCCGTGCATACTCTCGATGTCTTCCTTGTCTATCACTTTGTCTACCGATGTCAATAATCAGCCCGCTGGCGTGTCGGGGCGGAGGGTGCGGACAAGCGAAGAACTCTTGTCTATGAAGAGCAATAGCCGCCCTCCTCGGAGTCGATGAAGCAATGAAGCAAGTACGTAAAGACTGCTTAACAGCAACCTATGAGAGACCCTATTGCTGTCAGTCCATCATTTTCTCCGTTAGTCTATGGGAGGCACTCCCTTCCACCAACAGGCTCGCTGCACACTTTCTACGTCTTCTTTGGCTATCGCTTTGTCTACCAATGTCAATAATCAGCCCGCTGGCGTGTCGGGGGCGGAGGGTGCGGACAAGCGAAGAACTCTTGTCTATGAAGAGCAATAGCCGCCCTCCTCGGAGTCGATGAAGCAATGAAGCATGTACGCAAAGCAACTTCATTTGAGGCGTGTTTCAGCTGTCAACTTGAGAACTTGTTAGCCGGAGCTTCCGCAGCGCTCACTTGTTCGCGCGGGGTCGATGGCTCCCAAGCTCAGGCTCGGCCGCCCACCTGTCGGCACCAGCCCAAGGCGGAACTTGTTAAGGTGAGTCCGCATTGCCCGATTTACGATTTTACAACATGGACGTTATTTGCCGTATTTTTACTAAGAGGCAGTGCTCCCGTTCCATGTCTTGCAAAAGTTCCGCGATTCGGAACTTTTCTGTTCCAATTTCTCCCACTTTAGGATTGTCTAAAGTTTTGGAATTCTTTCCGATTATTATAAACTAGCGAAATGGAGTCACGGGTCTAGAAGCCGCTAAAATATCTATAACCCCGAAAAAATGGTGGTAGGGGAGCAAGACATGCCATAAAAAAAATGATAAAATCGATAGAAAAATGAGTCGAGGGGGGAGGGTGATGGAGGTAGAAAATTGAGCTGGGGGCGGGGAGGTAGAATATGCTGACAAAAAAATTAAAACTAACCTAGCAATGATTTTTTTACTATAGTAAAAAAAAATAAGGCCTTTTTTGTGTGCACGTCCGTGTCATTTCGCATTCTCATTGGTCTTTCATTAACCAATCAGAAAACGTCATTGAAAATCCCCGGGAAATTTAAATGTATACTTCCGTAAAGGAATTATTGATAGGTAGACAGGTATAAAAATGGGATGTATTTCTTCTAATAACCAGGATAAAAGGGAGGATTATTACATATACAGGATAGTCCTAGAAAAACGGGATGTACCTATATTAATAAACCGGGATAACAGGAAGGATATCGATCATTGTGTATCGATATTCGATACATCGTTTGTTCTAAAGCAGTATTGACTGGGATAAAACGGGATTTCTTCATAATAACCGGGATAAAAGGGAGGAATTTTACATCCTATACGGGAGAATCATGGATGAACGGGATGTACCTATATTAATAAACCGGGATAACAGGAAGGATATCGATCTTTGTGTATCGATCTTCGATACATCGTTTGTTCTAAAGCAGTATTGACTGGGATAAAACGGGATTTCTTCATAATAACCGGGATAAAAGGGAGGAATATTACCTATACAGGATAGTCATGGATGAACGGGATGTACCTATATTAATAAACCGGGATAACAGGAAGGATATCGATCTTTGTGTATCGATATTCGATACATCGTTTGTTCTAAAGCTGTATTGACTGGGATAAAACGGGATTTCTTCATAATAACAAGGATAAAAGGGAGGAATTTTACCTCCTATACAGGATAGTCATGGATGAACGGGATGTACCTATATTAATAAACCGGGATAACAGGAAGGATATCGATCTTTGTGTATCGATATTCGATACATCGTTTGTTCTAAAGCTGTATTGACTGGGATAAAACGGGATTTCTTCATAATAACCGTGATAAAAGGGAGGAATTTTACCTATACAGGATAGTCATGGATGAACGGGATGTACCTATATTAATAAACCGGGATAACAGGAAGGATATCGATCTTTGTGTATCGATCTTCGATACATCGTTTGTTCTAAAGCAGTATTGACTGGGATAAAACGGGATTTCTTCATAATAACCGGGATAAAAGGGAGGAATTTTACCTATACAGGATAGTCATGGATGAACGGGATGTACCTATATTAATAAACCGGGATAACAGGAAGGATATCGATCTTTGTGTATCGATCTTCGATACATCGTTTGTTCTAAAGCTGTATTGACTGGGATAAAACGGGATTTCTTCATAATAACCGGGATAAAAGGGAGGAATTTTACCTATACAGGATAGTCATGGATGAACGGGATGTACCTATATTAATAAACCGGGATAACAGGAAGGATATCGATCTTTGTGTATCGATCTTCGATACATCGTTTGTTCTAAAGCAGTATTGACTGGGATAAAACGGGATTTCTTCATAATAACCGGGATAAAAGGGAGGAATTTTACCTATACAGGATAGTCATGGATGAACGGGATGTACCTATATTAATAAACCGGGATAACAGGAAGGATATCGATCTTTGTGTATCGATCTTCGATACATCGTTTGTTCTAAAGCTGTATTGACTGGGATAAAACGGGATTTCTTCATAATAACCGGGATAAAAGGGAGGAATTTTACCTATACAGGATAGTCATGGATGAACGGGATGTACCTATATTAATAAACCGGGATAACAGGAAGGATATCGATCTTTGTGTATCGATATTCGATACATCGTTTGTTCTAAAGCAGTATTGACTGGGATAAAAACGGGATTTCTTCATAATAACCGGGATAAAAGGGAGGAATTTTACCTATACAGGATAGTCATGGATGAACGGGATGTACCTATATTAATAAACCGGGATAACAGGAAGGATATCGATCTTTGTGTATCGATCTTCGATACATCGTTTGTTCTAAAGCAGTATTGACTGGGATAAAACGGGATTTCTTCATAATAACCGGGATAAAAGGGAGGAATTTTACCTATACAGGATAGTCATGGATGAACGGGATGTACCTATATTAATAAACCGGGATAACAGGAAGGATATCGATCTTTGTGTATCGATATTCGATACATCGTTTGTTCTAAAGCTGTATTGACTGGGATAAAACGGGATTTCTTCATAATAACCGGGATAAAAGGGAGGAATTTTACCTATACAGGATAGTCATGGATGAACGGGATGTACCTATATTAATAAACCGGGATAACAGGAAGGATATCGATCTTTGTGTATCGATCTTCGATACATCGTTTGTTCTAAAGCAGTATTGACTGGGATAAAACGGGATTTCTTCATAATAACCGGGATAAAAGGGAGGAATTTTACCTATACAGGATAGTCATGGATGAACGGGATGTACCTATATTAAGAAACCGGGAAAACAGGAAGGATATCGATCATTGTGTATCGATCTTCGATACATCGTTTGTTCTAAGGCTGTATTGACTGGGATAAAACGGGATTTCTTCATAATAACCGGGATAAAAGGGAGGAATTTTACCTATACAGGATAGTCATGGATGAACGGGATGTACCTATATTAATAAACCGGGATAACAGGAAGGATATCGATCTTTGTGTATCGATCTTCGATACATCGTTTGTTCTAAAGCAGTATTGACTGGGATAAAACGGGATTTCTTCATAATAACCGGGATAAAAGGGAGTAATTTTACCTCCTATACAGGATAGTCATGGATAAAACGGGATGTAACTATATTAAGAAACCGGGATAACAGGAAGGATATCGATCTTTGTGTATCGATCTTCGATACATCGTCTGTTCTGAAGCAGTATTGACTGGGATAAAACGGGATTTCTTCATAATAACCGGGATAAAAGGGAGGAATATTACCTATACAGGATATTCCTGGAAGAACGGGATGTACCTATATTAATAAACCGGGATAACAGGAAGGATATCGATCTTTGTGTATCGATCTTCGATACATCGTTTGTTCTAAACAGTATTGATTGGGATAAAACGGCATTTCTTCATAATAACCGGGATAAAAGGGAGGGATTTTACCTATACAGGATAGTCATGGATAAAACGGGATGTAACTATATTAAGAAACCGGGATAACAGGAAGGATATCGATCTTTATAAATCGATATTCGATATATCGTTTGATTTAAAGGAGTATTGACTGGGATAAAAGGTGATTTACGGGATTTCTTCAAAGTGACCGGGATAGTATGCAGTAATTTTACCTATATAAACAGTATAGTCATGGATAAAACTGGATGTAACTATGTTAAGAAACCGGGATAACAGGACGGATATCGATCTTTGTGTATCGATCTTCGATACATCGTTTGTTCTAAAGCAGTATTGACTGAGATAAAACTGGATTTCTTCATAATAACCGGGATAAAAGGGAGGGATTTTACCTATACAGGATGGTCATGGATAAAGCGGGATGTAACTATATTAAGAAACCGGGATAACAGGAAGGATATCGATCTTTATATGTCGATATTCGATATATCGTTAATCGTTATCGTTAAAGGAGTTAATGATAGGTAGACACGTATAAAAATAGGATGGATTTCTTCTAATTAACCAGGATAAAAGGGAGGAATATTACCTATACAGGATAGTCCTGGAGAAACGGGATGTACTTATATTAATAAACCGGGATAACAGGACGAATATCGATCTTTGTGTATCGATCTTCGATACATCGTTTGTTCTAAAGCAGTATTGACTGGGATAAAACGGGATTTCTTCATAATAACCGGGATAAAAGGGACGAATATTACCTATACAGGATAGTCATGGATAAAACGGGATGTAACTATATTAAGAAACCGGGATAACAGGAAGGATATCGATCTTTATGTATCTATATTCGATATGTCGTTTGATTTAAAGGAGTATTCACTGGGATCAAAGGTGATTTACGGGATTTCTTCATAATGACCAGGATAATATGCGGTAATTTTACCTATACAGCACAATAGTCATGGATAAAACTGGATGTAACTATGTTAAGAAACCGGGATAAAACATAAATCAAATGCATCATGAAACACAGCAAACACATCAAACACATCATGAAACACTTCAAACACAACAAACACATCATGAAACACAACAAACACATCATGAAACACAGCAAACACATCATGAAACACCCCAACACATCATGAATCACAATCAAACACATCAAACACAACAAACACATCATGAAACACAAGCAAACACATCAAACACAACAAACACATCATGGAACACAGAAAAAACACAATCAAACACATCAAACACAACAAACACATCATGAAACACAATCAAACACAACAAACACATCATGAAACACAATCAAACAAATCAAATACATCAAACTGTTAATCGCATGTATCGATAATCGCATGTTTCATTGAACCCTTCAGGAATGCCAAGTCAAAATTTAAAGTTAAAAGAAGGAGCAGTGGTTATGTTACTACGCAACATTTGTATCGAGGATGGATTGTGCAATGGGACAAGATTAATTGTCTTAAAAATAAACAAATGCATTTTGCATTGCTCAGTTTTAACAGGAGAAAATAAAGGAAAAATAGTTGCACTACCAAAAATTACACTTGACACAAAAGAAGAAACAAACCTACCTTTTGTTTTGAATAGGAAACAATTCCCCGTTAGATTAGCATTTGCTATGACTATTAGTGAAAGCCAAGGGCAATCGTTTGACAGAGTGGGAATTTTTATAGATAAATAAAGACCAATGTTCGCTCACGGGCAACTGTATGTAGCATTGTCTAGATGTAGGACTAAAGAAGGTTTAAAAATAAAAATCATTAATTTTGATGACAAAAAAAAATAAAAACACAGCAATGAACATTGTGTATCAAGAAGTTCTGCAATAACTTTGTTTATTTTCTACTGATAAAATTGAGGAATGAAATATTTACTTATTATCTTCAAAACAATTAATTTTGTCACTATGAACAAAACATTTTTTATTATGAATATAACTTCAAACAAGCAGTGAACTCCAACACAATGTGTTTATAAGGCGCGTCCTTAAATCGCACATATCAACCCCTACAAACAATGATGTATATAAAAAAAAAATTATGTGATATTTTCATCATTAATTAACAGAATCCAAGAGGGGGTTGGGCCGCGGAGCGGCCAGGGGGCGTAGCCCTCTAGTTTTACAAAAAAAAATGAAAAAATGAAAAAAAGAAATTGGGAAAAAACATCAGCTGATAGCGAACAAAGGTTACCAAGGAAACCAAGGTATGGAACTTTCATAAAAATAGTTTAGTGGAAAACAGCGTAAGTAGGGCACTTACGTTAATTACCGTTTATAAGTAAACGGTAAATGCGATTTAACCGAAAATCTATACAGTTCTTCATCAAATCAAAATGGACAAAATTACAAAATTTGAGACAGCTAACGTAAATCTAACGGTAGTTATCGTGAACGAAAGAATTGTTGACATAGATCCGGTAACTATTATAGGTGGGAAGTTCCAAGAAAGTTCTGGGAAATGTGAAAGATCCGGAAAATTTTGCGGACTTCAAATGTTCCGGGAAAAATACAGGAAAATCTCAAAAGTCCCGGAATTCCGGCATTTGTTCCGGGAAACGGGAGCACTGCTAAAAGGAATTAAAGACGTGTAGAAAATACGAGATGTTCTCGTGGCGAACTGAATTAGAGATTAAGTAAAGGTGGGCATGATTTCTTTCGGGGAAATGGAGAAGCGGCATTTTACATTCTGCTGAAGGGAACTAAGCGCCAACTGAATGCAGCACTCGTGAGCCGTGGGCATGTGAGAAGAACGTTGTGGGCAGAGTTCATGAGTTCAAGACTCCGGACGTCGATCCCAATCCTGGATCCGTCACTGCTGACGTCACTGGCGCTTCATAATTCCCATTCATTCTTACGGATTCAACTAACGAGCGCACCCCTATTTTCTCACCTGCCAGAAGGCCGAGGACTTAGCAAATTTTCTCTAATTTTTCCGCTTTGAACCTCTTTCCTGATTCACCTTAGTACATAAAAAAAAAGAAATAAAGAAAAAAAATCACAGTGCCATATTTAATTTTGGAATATCTTCGGTATTCAATCACCCTTAAGTAAGTAACTACCATAAAATTTATAAGTGGTCAAAAAATGATGATTAATGAGAGTTCATAGTCAAATTGTTCGTTCATACTCGATCGAAAATAGTTTTGAAATAAAATTCAAGAGAGGGATCAAGAGATCACTTGATCTACTTCAGCAAGAATTAAGTTTAACAGACACTCGAAAAAAACACATTGGATCTAGAGTCCAGACTCTTAAAGTACTCTTGATTCAATCAGAATCTAGCTTAAATCAAGAACCAAGCCTCTTAATTTAAGCGGATTTCGTTTTGATTCAAGCAAAAATCCGATTGAATCAAGAGTATTGGCGCGTATACGTAGTATACCGCCTTTGCGATCGTTTCGACCCCCCCCTCGATACAATAACCGAGTCCCCTAGTTCCTTACCGAAAAGTGACTACCGCGAACTTCTGAGATTTTCCAAAGCGTGTAAAAAGTTTACTAATCCGTCAATAATAATGATTAAAATTTGTTTCTCATTCTGGGGCTCGCTAGTTTATGTGTAATGAATACCAAGAGTCTACGTTTCTTGGTTTTTTTTAAAAAAACCTTAGAATGGGGCGCGCTGATTTAAAATATGCATATATAAGCGGAAGCAAGCGAACTGATTCGAGGATGGCTGACCAGTTCGGCACTCCTTGAATGAGAATTTCACTCACTCCGTTTTGTTCACAACGTTGCTTTGACATATCTCCACAACACTGTTATCCTTTTCAAAAGTTGGTACTCCTTGCTCTGATAGCCGGGGCCACCAGGATAGTGGTAAGTGCAATCTGTGATGAGCCTCGAGACTCATTAGACCATTTGCTAAACGTGGCTCATACAGGAGTCCACTAAGCCCTCTCGTCCCCACGCTCCTGATCACTGCGTCGGCGTCACGAAGAACAATGGGCCTTGGGTCCCAACGCGGCCGATACCCGTACCCCAATTACTCACGCTTCATTAACCATTTCACCGTCACGCTAGGATTCATCCAATTTTCAAAAAAAATTGTTTCGCATGTATTTAGCAATTTTTTCCTTACTCTCCGTTAAAACACAAATAAAAAGAGACCTCATTCATAAAAATCGGCCGAATAGAAGAGAAGTTACAGTAATCGAAATCCGAAGAAATCAACAAAACCTCGACTCCTCGATACGAAAAATAAAATGAAGGGGAAAAAAAGAAAGTATAAATTACAATTAAATATAATTGACCTCAAAATTTGACAAACAATTCATTTATATACCTAACGCTGAAAAAACTGGGAGAAATTACAAAAAATTTGCCTCTTGCAAGGGGCTTCTTTGTAAGAATTTTGACCTGAAGACAACGGTCGAATAACAGCAGTACTCCATACAATACACGGTGTGCCTGAACGAGTTAAACATTTTTCATACGTCCAAATCGAAAAATCTTTATATTTTTAACTACAATGTTTCTTGAATCGTTTAAGCAAAAAAAAAAAAAAAAAAAAATTCCGTCGAGATTCTGGAACGCAAAGGCGCTTTAAAAGTATTCTGGGGCTATAATAGCTAAATCACCGGTAGTAAATTCGTTATATTATTAAAAAGAAATTGACTCCATAGTTTAATTCCTTAGTTTCTTGAATACGATTATTTTAAGCACTTAAACATTTATACCACCAATTTTAGCCATGGGGTGATTTCCTGAGAGCCGATAATATCACGAATTTCTCATAGAACCCCTCAACAGTGGCTTGCTTTTTTGGCAGCCGATTCGGCCATCGAACCGGAGTTTAAATGGAAGCTGATAATAACCCAAAGCTCTGAGAAAAATTTTGAGATGAGTATAAGAACGGTTTGTTGTAAGTAGCGAGGAGAGGCGGGCAAAGCGGCTAAAATCCTATCTAATTTTTACAGTTTTTCTGTTGAATTAATGTTGCCGCGGGCTTCTGACTGTCCACACATAGTTCTGTTCAGCATATCGATACATAAGTATTTACATTTTACATACGTAGAATCTAATTTTCACGTCGGGGAGTTGACATATTTTGATTTTTTCGATTTTATACGGAAAATTGATGGTTTTTCGGGATTGAAATTATTATTGTTTCATGAAAAATAAATGCACCCAAAATGACTATAGCATATTGATTCTTACACATTTGCACTCACAAAATTGGTTGGTAAATTCAACGAGTGGGTGCATCGACCTGGTATATCAAGTTTCTGCAATTTTTTACGGCAAATCAGTAGATTTTCGGGATGTAGATTGCTTACTTTCAATTCATGAATGAATAAAGCAACGACATGGTTGAACTTCTTTGCATGGAAAGACGTTTAAAATAACAAAATCAAGACGTATTTAATGCAATTGCATTTATATCGAGTCAATTTCTTTTCAATAATATAACGGGATTTTTACTACCGGTGATTTGGGTATTTTAGCCCCAAAATACCTTTAAATCGACTTTATCTTCTAGGAGTTCGACAGAATTTTTCCTTTCTTCGCTTAAATTATTCCGTAGCACTTTTCTTCAAGAATCTGATAAGATTTTGCTTGAGGCAGATCAAAAAACTTAAATTCGATCGAATAGCTTTCTACTTTCACAATACACGGTCTCGTCAAGGTGCGTCTTTGACCTCGCAGTGTTGGATCGTGAATTCTCTTTTTATGCTGTTTGCCTATTTTGAAATCTCTGTAAATGAAAACTAAAGGGGTTGATATGTGCGAGTTAATGACGCGCCTTATCAACACATTGTGTTGGAGTTCACTGCTTGTTTTTTCTTGTCAATGTTTTCAAGAGTCTGGACTCTAGATCCAATGCGTTTTTTTTTTATCCAGTGCATCTATCTCCAGAAGGTTTAAAACCACAGAAGTGGTTCTGGCCTCTAGTACAGTGATAGTGTTGAGGCACGACATTATCTACTTTCGTATTTCTTGTGTTACCTGATCTAAATAAAGCAAATGAGCCTCCGTCCGAGACTTTAAAGAAAAAGCCAGATAGAACCTCTAAATTTCGCGTCGTCAGCAAGAAATCGAGTAAAAAAGAGATGGTGCAACGCTGCATCGCAACTTAAGTGGGTCTTGAGAACCGAACTTACAGTCGACCTTTTAATAGACAGCTTTAAATTAAGCAACGCAGTCCTGTCTGTCTAATGATTTCTCCGTATTTTCCTTGCGGTCTTTCTCTATTTCTCTCCTTGAAAATTGAACGGAACATTGAATCGAACTTACAGCGACAAAAGCACAAACAGTTACGTATATCTGGGGGCAGAAAAAATTTAAAATACATACGTTTAAGGTTTATTTATGCACATTATATTTACTTGTTTGCTAATATGGTCAAAGGAATCGCGGGACCAATCGGAGCGTGCAAATATATTTTCAGAGTTGAACAATGATAAAAGAGAACAAAATACATTTTACATTAAAAACATATACCGACATATTCGACCTAATTATTTTACGATACATGATTACCTTCAATCGAATAGCAAAAAAAGTAAATAATTTAATGCGAAATGAGACCACAAGCAATAAAAATTGACTCATTTAAAAAAAAAAAAAAAAAAAACAACAAAAAAAATTAAGTTTTAATGTCTCTTTTCTAAATCGAGAATTCCTTTAGCGACCTTAAGAATGCGATATATAGGTACCTTCAAACCTTACTACAAACTAACAAACCATACGAGTAACGAGTAACGCCTGGGGCGCGAAGCACCTCAGGGGTTTGATCATGAAGCGGTCAGGGGGCGTGCCTCCCTAGTGTAAAGAAAACGTCAAATCTTGAGTCGAAATCTGCTTAGAATAACATGTGAATGAGCGGATGATGAGAGAGAACCTTGAGCGCCTTCGTTTACCCGTGATACTTTACGCTTACATAGAAGCACGAATAGTGGTATCACAGTTAACGGTCCTAGATTGAAGGCGCCATGAACGAACGGTATGAAGTTAAGCAAATAATCTTGTGTTTCCTTATTGTTCAGACTGAATTAAATCGTAAAAACACGAAATGAATTTTTTAATGGAAGCAAATCTTGACATGTCTTGTGATTTATTTCCGAAACACATTTTTTCATGGCGTCCAAAGGGAGATAGCTCTTGTCATATTCTAGATTTAGCAATTTTGTCTGTTCTCCTCCAATACTGCCAAGGAAAGATACCCAGATCATTCAAAAGTGCCAAATTCCTCTCAATACATGATTTAGTTTTGGGGAAGGTTACACATATTTTTCTTTGAAATTTCCGGATGCTTCATATCGAGTTTTGAATAAATTCTCTAATGATTTGGAGGAAAAACAAGTAAAATTCTTCTAGAAAAGTTGTGTGCTATCGAACAACATTTGTGCAACACCCAGAGGCTCACACGGCGTTGTACCTCAGCACGGTGAAACTATTTTATACTACAGTAATTACTTATGTATACTTTCGTCCTGAAATGTTGCTTCATGCCATTCATATTATGATTCAAGTGTCATTCTGAGAAAAAGCTGCAGAGCTACTCTGCCGTGCTAGGGAAAAACGCCGTATGAGCCTTCAAGCGTTGTCAAATCTCCCTCGATAAATGGTGAATTTTCGGGAGAATGTGTAAATATTTTTCTGCGAATTTTTCAGAGGGTTTCGTGATCTAAAAAACCTGAAAATTTCGAGGAAATATATTCATGAAGTTCTTCAAGATTGGATATTTCCTGAGGGGCAATTTGGGAAAATTCGAATGCTTATAAGGCGTTTTTCTTTAGCACGGCATTGCTGGTTATCCACGAATAAAGCATTCTGCCGAGGAAAAATACGAATTCCGAATAAAAGTCACGGCGTTAGGTATTTCTTTTGACAGGAGTGTTTATGGGCAAATATTTGACGGTTAGAATCTTTCAGTGCCATGATAGTATTTCTCGCAGGGGAAAACTAGGGTAGCGAGAAAGTAAAAATCATCCGGACTGAGGGAGGGACCCAGAATGAAAGAATACACGGCTCCGTTTTCCAGCGGCGCACAGTGGGTCGAGTATATTAGAGAGGTCGGACATGAAATTTTTGACTAAAACTGTAAATGTGGGTGCTTATTTTGACACTTTTAACATTTCAAGGGGTGCTATGGGTAGCAAATTTTGTGAAAAAAACCAATAGAACCTGTCACAGGTACTGAATTACCTGTAACTTTCTTTTTCCTAAACTTATAAAATATTCATGTAAACTCAATCTAGTCATTAGGTATGGCTGGATCTCGTCCACTTTTCTCTTTTTCACTCCTATCTCCCAGCCATCACCTATAATCACCTATAATTAATTACTGAACTTGCAACTGATAGCTCCACTGATTATAGCCAGCCAATAGCGTATAGACTTGCTGTCTCACCACTCGTGACGTCATCAAGTCTATAAAAGCTTGTGCTGCCCGTTTCTCATGGTCCTTTACCATCTGACCCGTACTACTAGTTCGTATGTGCCCTCTCTAGCCCTTCTGGCACAAGTGTGACTTTTCCATCAACTGTCATTCTATTCCAAATTCGATCTGATACAATCTCTCTTTCATTCAACTATTTCGTTCAATTCTTGCTCTCCCACAACTCCACTACTTCTAGTGCGCGTAAGAAGGATTTTTAGATGTTTTCAGTCCGTCTAAACCTCAGCCTAACTCTTCATCGTGACAGAACACCACATTTAGAACTTCAAAGTTTTGTATAAACGGAGTTATGAGCGTTTAAAGTTTCCGAATTTGGTCCCGACCTCTCCCATTGACTCGATCCACAGTGCGGCGTAAAAAGGCGCAGCTGGCGCATAATTTTATCGAATGAATGAAAACGAGAGAAACAAACGGGGAAAGGAACAAAAAAGAATACTGAAAACGGCTATATTGGCCGTGGGAGAGCAAAATATTTGAAAATCCCTCGTTGGAAAGCCCTATTAAGTGGGCGAAAAATTCATGCCGGCCGGGCGAGCCGTGAGGCAGCTGTTCTAGAGCATTGCTTGTCCGAGGACTCTGTTGTCAAATTGTTCCGGATGATATAAAAAAGCATTCTAAAGTACTCGCATGGGGACACAATTTGGCAAGAGTGAATGGCAATACAGACATAAAAGACTAGGACATTTACATATCCGCCCTTAACTGCGGTTTGCGTCTTGGCAATGTAAATCACTCCAAGATCGTGGGAAATGAGTTTCTCTTATCATTTTCGAAGGAATCTATTGTGGTTATAACCAAAGTGAAGTTCGCGCTGAGTTTATAGGAGCCGTTGTAAAGTAAAACGAGTGAGAGAATTTGATGAATTGAATCCAGGAGTGAAAAATGAGGGTTTTTAGGGGCGATGAATGATTGCAGCGAAACATAAAACTAGCCGAAAAGTTGTACCCTGAATTTGCTGTCAAGAGGATCCCTTTATTAATTTTCTTCCTCGAATTTGTCCTTGATATAAGATATTGGTGGAAAAATGCTCACAGTTTTCTTCTTAATTGTAGAGAAAATCTTCTTGGTTGAAATTTTAAGATAATATCAGCTTTAATCAACTCAATTTCCTCCTGAATTCGAGTAAATGGTGGAACGATCATAAAAAGGAATAAGGAAATTTGGCCAGTTTATTCGAACTTTTTTAGATAAATCGGGAGATAGAGATGGGGTTTAAACATTTAACGGTCACCAAGTGTTCTTAATGTTTTCTTTTGAAGAGGATTTACTGAAATCAAAGATGATGATAATTCAACTCAAATTCAATGATCATCTACAAATATGTTTGGAAAGTTTATCTAAGGCGCAATTTGTGGTGTTTTCTTTGAAGAGGATTTACTGAAATCAAAGATGATGATAATTCAACTCAAATTCAATGCGATCATCTACAAATATGTTGGAAAGTTTATCTAAGGCGCAATTTGTGGTTTTTTCTCAATCTCATTTTTCATATAAGTAAAAATAATGCTATCGGCAAGGGCTCGTTTGATATTATCATGGCAATTTACGGCAGAAACAGGCAGATTATTAACTCACTTTTCGTGGGTTAAGTGCAGTGGCGAGACATGGATGATCGATTATCGATAATGCCCCATCGGAAGACATGGCAAAGAATCGATTATTAAGAAGTTCGTCGCAAAAACCCTGTTAATCAATCCTTTTCCATAGGATTAAGTGACAAAGAAATTGATTTCTCGCAAAACACGCCTCCCCACCAGGGTAAACGCAGTTCATCCTCTGTGGGAAAAAAACGATAAGCTGTATCATGTGTAAGTCGGGAAATTCCCATTGGTCAGACGTTCTTCGTAAATGAGTTACATCATACATGCCATTTGTAGCACATTTTGTGTCGTTAGGTGCAGAGGATTTCTTTTTCAGAGGATTCCCTTCTTTTAGCCCATAGGTGTAAACATGTCGAAAGTAAATTCCTGAAAGAGCTCGTTCTAATGACGGAAAATCGTCAGTGCACGTCAACTTTACGAAATTCCTACTCGCGAATTGACTTTTAACTTGGAAACTGCGGGCTGAGAATTGAAATTGATGGAGCGGTCTTTTTTGAAGAGTCCTTTTCGTTTGTTCCTCTCTTCTCTAACTTGCATATAGGCTCAAATCTTAGACTTGCATCTCCTAAACTCTTCAATTCATTTGGCATAAGTTTTTCCACACATTTTTGTTGAAAGCAGCACTATAAATTATTTGATGAAAGCCTCTCCAATTTAGCATGAAGGAGGTTGTAGAGTAACAAGGCATATATTGTAGGTAAGTTTTTACTGAATCTCTGAAAACCTCTGAAGCATTCATCTCCTCGCACAAAATGTGCTTATTCATTCTAAGTATGGTTGTAATACTTCCAAGAAAGTCTAGGTAGAGCCTGTTTCAGATTACTCTTATACTTTTGTTGTATGCGATTCCCCATACTGAGTATACAGGAAAAGTGGAAAAGTAATCTGAAACAGGCTCTAGTAGTTGAAGTCTGCAATTTTGGGTGCGAAAAGACTTTCAAATGCTTTTAACAGAAAAATAGTTTTCAGCGATCATTTTCAAGGTTCTCTATACAGTACCTATCTATTTTACTCCTTTAGGCAGCACCTCCTTACCCAGATAACCATCTCCAGTTCCCTCTTCCTTTCAACCCCCAAAAAAAGTAGAAATGGCCCCACGGCTGATTTCTTGGTTGAATGTTCTTGATTTTATTTCCTCCTATCTGTTAATTTATATTTTTGTAGCGTGGAGGCCGTTTCTCTTTTGAACTCCCAACTAATTTTCCCTTTTCTTCGTTACTATTTAGCAACAAATGTATATGAACTAAATAAGCAGGCTGCTTTCCTCTTAATTTTTTTTTCTTCTTCTTTTTGATAGTTAATGCCCAGAAGTTATTTTAAGTGTTGAAAAAGCACCATGCACCGTCCATTATGTTCATTTTTTATCACACCTACATTGATTATCACCTTTTACATGAGTGAATTTCGTTAATCTTTTGAATTTCATCTTTCTTCAATTTTTGCCACAGACCTTCTGACTGAAGAATATGGGGCGGAGCTGGTGCTCTCCAAAATAGAGAAATCGGGCGACACCTTTTTCCGCAATGCAGGAACAAAACGCCGAGAATCTCTCCAGTAAGTTGCCATAAGATTCATATTTGCTCGTAACCTAATCTGACTTGAGGGAAATGGGTTTTAAAATGACTTGAGAACTTCCTCCGTTACTGAATGAATCCTAATATTAACCTGCTAATGTAATTGTGTAAGAGGGGCAACACTGAGCGTTTACCATGTCATGAACTTGAAAGATCCTGAGATTGTATTTTCATATCAATGGAAATTAAAGAAATATTTCGTTCTGTGGTGTCCAAACCTGCACCAAATCCATTCGAGCTAGAGCACTTAATCAGTGTTGACTGGAGTTGATGTAACAATGCTATATGATTTAATATTGGCTAATACCCATTTTGTTAAATGTATGGAAAACTCAAGTGGCATGCAGCCAAGAAGAATTTGATCTGTAATATGTTTCAAAGATATCCTTTAGATGTGTGGAGAATTGTCTTGTTTCAAAGATATCTTTGAAATGTGAGGAGAAAATTCTTACCATTAGATATTACGTGAAAACTAGAGGTAGAGGTTGACATCAGTATTCAATCTGCAGATATTTCGGGTGAACCTTAAAAACCCGACCCTCTTTCAAAAAGCTGTTTGGGTCTGTTTGACAAGTTACAGACAGGAATTTTATGGGTCTGGAATGCTCCCCTCTTCAAAAACATATCTCATTACAGGCATGACATTTGAAAGTTAATTTGAAACTCTTTCATTTACAGTTAGGCCTAAGAAAGTACCAGAAACACAAAAGAACACAAGTTCACCACAAGAAGAAGCCCAAAATATCGATGAAACCTCAGAAGACTCATCAACTGAAGAGGAAATGGAAAGTGAGGATATACAGGAAGTGGCATAAGTTTTTCCTTTAGATGTGGCGAGAATTGTCTTGTTTCAAAGATATCTTTGAAATGTGAGGAAAAAATTCTTACCATTAGATATTTCGTGAAAACCAGAGATTGACATCAGTTTTCAATCTGCAGATATTTCGGGTGAACCTTAAATTAATTAACCTTAACCTTAAATTAATTAACCTTTAATTAATTTGTTCCATTGCTCCCATGAGAAGATGAAGGTTTTCCGCCTGATAGCCATTTATTATGTGATGTGAGAAATATATGTTGATCTCCCTCAAAAATCATAATGTGCCTTTCGGAGCTATTATGTGCTTTAAGTTACCTCTGAAATTTTGTAGGTACTGTTTTGTGATAGTAACAGCTTTTCAGAGCTACTATGTGCTTTAAGTTGTGCTATGTGCATTGCTTCCCTAAACATGAAACCTTTGACTCATTTATCCTTTACATACTTCATTATTTGAGCCTTTGATATCAACGTAGCGAGATACGCGGGCGTGGAAGCCAGAGTGACGGGAACAAGTCCTCCGTGAAAGTCTTCCCGGAGCCTTTTTCATTTTGTTTCGCAGACCCACAGATGTGGCGCTATCTGGGGGTGGAAACTTGGCACTAGACCTGCGAGAAATCACGTTAATGAACGAGGAGCAGCATCGAAACGGCTCCAGCAGAGCAGCGCACCGCTGGGCCAAGTTGCATGGCGCACAATGGCTCGAGTCAATGAGAGAGGTCGGACAAAATTTGGAAACTTTAAACGCTTCTAACTCCATTTGAACAAAATTTTGAGACTTTGAGAGTGGTTCCATTGGTTTCCTCGTGAGATTTTCTTCAAGGAGCACCCCTCAAAACTTAAAATGCAACGAAATAAACCTCAAAATTTGCAGTTTTAGTCATAAATTTCATGTCCGACTTCTGTGATTCACTTGATCCACTGTGCGGCGTCCCAAACTGGTGGAAACTTCACGTGCGAATCGCGAACTGTTGCCAAATTGTATGGAAATACACATTTAGACAGGATGTTCTAATTAGTCAAAAACACATTTTATAGGTTCGTCCAGGAGGACTTGTGAAATTACTAATTTGTTGTGATTATTTTAAATTCTAAGATTTTTAAAAATTTAAGTTCCCCCGCTTCCGCAAGCTCTTCAAAATAAACTCAGACCTTCCTTCTGATGTCAGTCCACCCCCTCTCATACTAGAGTTTTACTTGCTTACAGCGCCAGAAACGTGCATTTCATGGGGGTAATTACTGATAAAAACGATTGAGTTTTACAGTTATTACATGCGAAACAGCAAAACGTGCATATAACCAGCATGACTGCAACAGCCAGGAAAAAAAAGTGTTAGGGATTATCCCCTAAAATTGTGGTGCGACCCAATTTGTTGGATGATATGGATACACTTGATTGATTTGTTGGATGATATGGGCTTTAATCAACCAAAAGTTAATTGAGGCTACTATATTTTCAGATTGCAGAGACTGCAACGGTAACGTTTAGTGTGCGATTTGACTCACGCAGACCATTGGGATTTCATGAGCGGGAGGTTTGAATTTACGCGTCAAGAAACATTAAATGTATTGGTTAGGAGTTAATTTCAGTAATTTTCGTCGCGCGAATTGGGTTTTTCGTGAAATTTTGGTTAAGAAACATGCATCAGAATGCTTAATTTTCTACCTTGTCTAGTGGTCCAACTGGTCCATTATACTGAATGAGGTAGGCAAATCCTATAATAATGATGCTCTATTCTATTTATCGTAATTCATTTCCACGTGGTTCTTTTTAGCATGTACAGGGTTATTCCCAAGTCACGCACCACTGGCCATAACTTTAGTTTCAATTATGATATTGACTCGCGGTTTAAGACGTTTCTCCTCATATCGAGGGGGAAACTTTTAGGTACATTCAAGTTTTTGATCCCCTCTGGGGAAGGGGGCGGAGGGCAACTCAAAAATTTCAAAATGGCCACCCCTCTCATGACCAGTGGTTCGTGACTTTTTAATAACCCTGTATACGCCCATTTAGAACAGCACACGCGCAAAATTCTTAGCCCCTGTGCGCAAAAAATTAAGGGAAAATCAAATATTCATTGCACCACCGGCCAATGCTGCTGAGCTGGTGCTCCAAGTTTCCGCACTGATAGAGACACTGTTTTTATCACGGGGGAGGGGGGTTGTGGTTGTGAGTATTGTTGGGTCCCCCCGGAATTGTCCGCCGTCTAATAAATTTATGCTGTCCGTGGCAGCCAACCCTATCGATTTTCCGAATAAATTTATCTCCACTCCCGCCCGCGATTAAGCGACGCGCAATTTGACTCCTTTTATCGGCGAAATAAAAAAAGAGGAGAGGAGAAAAAAACTAGTTTCATTTTTCATTGGGACTCGGTCTCCGGTTTTCTTTCCTTTTGTTCCTCCTTCCTTGTGTCTTTCCGTTTCGCGGACTGTTGAATAGTGGGGAGAGAGAGTATCGGTTCTATATGAGAGAAGTGCATTGAGGAACATCGGGTTTTGAATTCGTTCTGTGTTTACCGTGAACTCCGAGGTCTTCGGAATGAAATTTACTGCACTTCGTTATATTTCTTGAAGGTTATTCCGTAAACCGGTAAGAAATAAATGGTCGAACGGACATAACTTATTTTTCATCCAGAATCGAGTTCGGGTATTATTTTAATCTCAAGATGTTTTAAAAAATAGTACGCTTTTATTCCTCAGGTAATTTGTTCCATTTTATGACAGGAAAATATGAACTGTTACTAACATTGTAAGCGTTGCAGGAAGATCTTTTTATTTTTCAAATCTCTGTGAAGGCAGTCGTTTTTTCCAAGATTTTGATTATTATTACTCAAATCTCACTGACGTCTAGAATAGTTTGTCGTTAGAGATTCGCATTTAATACATAGACAAAAACTATTACCGTTCGTGGGACACGATAAACAAACTTTTATACAAGTTAGCTCACCAAATTATGATTTGATCTCAAACAATGTTTGCATTTAAGGTTGCGCTGTATGATTCCATCGGCAGCAGAGGGTTTAATAACTCGAACAATGATTTTGGGTCAAAAATGTGCGATGTGTGAACACTGACTAACGCAACCTCCAAAAATGTGTAAAATTCTTCAACAATCAGAGGGCCGATCCCAAAGATTTTTACCTCGTGGCAAGGAAGGATCGCTGTACTGCGATGTATAAATATGAACAATGTTTTAGTTGATAAGTCAGGCCAGATGCACACTGAAAAAAAATTCTTGAAGTTGCCGCCAATGATATTTTTCTTGAAGTAAGAACGATGCTACTTAAGCTACATGATGGTTTTTTGGCATATTCTTGGCTCCCCTAGACATTTACGTTCTTTTTTGGTTATTCCCAGAGGAATTTAGCTTTAATTAAATTTGGGTAAGTAAAGGAGTTTACTTTAAAAGGCCGTGAAAAACTAAAAAACTTTGTAACTCGTGCATGTGAGACACGGCCGAGTTGACGCTGAGACGCAACCTCAACATAAACATAAACGCCTGGATGCAAGATTGAGCGTTTTTGCAGGCAAAGACCCCCTACGATGTGCAGGCGATCACAGAGCGGGAGTAGCTGGTGGAGCGTGCGTGCAGCTCGCTCGGACTCCATGATTCTGCTCTGTTGCTCTCTCCTCTCCCCTACTCTTTGCTCCTAATGGCGCCAAGCACAAATTTCACTCGCGGAGAAAAATTAAACTGCTCAGCTCAGGGAATTGGCATTTTTGATTGAGATTAAATTTCTAAACGAGTCCAACCCAAGTCAACCAGGGTAATTCTCAAAATACTTTGGCAAGATATTTTTCTGATATAATTTAAGGATATAATATAATTATTGACATAATTATTATGATATAATTTATTTAAGGATTGAGGATGGAGAATCTTTAGAATTTATGGAGAAATCACAAGCTTGTGTGGGGGCCCCAGCGTTCTGAGGCATTGAAATTAATCTTAAACGTACCTATTTACATTTTGAATTTTGGTGGAAAATACGGGGGGGAGGGGGGCTTTAATTTATATCTGAGCCATGTATGTTTGATTAGAGGATTTACTTATTGCTAAATAGGCAGAGGATGCCAGATGATAAGGGATGAGTTTGAGGATTGTATGCGCACAAGGTATAAATGTTTTCAGGATAAAGCTATGGCAGCTAAAAACTAAGATAGCATCCTTCCTTCCTTATTGGAATCAGGCGTAGATCTCAGGAAAAATTTAAAAAATAAAAGGAGGCTATCTACGTGTGGGAGAAACACACAAGTTACTTAGAGTACTTAGAGTTAAATTTTAGGTAAAAAAGATGTGTAGTTGGTCGGTAAAGACGCAGAGTTGTACTTACGTATTTGCCAGGCTGTGTACATGCATGCAGCACCCACTGCAGCCTCCTCCGGAGAATACTATCGGTGCTTAATATTATCTCAAAAATGCTTCAGATGTCAAATTTTGAAATCATCCATGTTGTGAATACCTATCTATTAATTATACCTGTATCTTTCCCTCTGCTTTATGCTGCTTATTAGTACATTCTGTGCGCATTGGGGGAACTAGTTGAGAGGAGGAGGGGGGGGGGGATAAATCTTACCCTCACATCTGACTTAATTCCTAAGAAATATGAGGGATTTTGCTAAGTTAGCTGTGTTGCCAGACTTTCATTGTGGAAATTATAATTGTACCAAAAATATTTCCATGTAAAGATGAACCATCAAGCTAAAACTTTAACTAAACATTCGCACAAATTTATCAATTTCTTTTTGTGGCACAATGGTACAACTTCTGGAAACTTCCTGTTAATAGGTAAATACGAGGCACTTAGCACATTTCTTGAAAAATTTGCTAAAACAATATCTTACCGACCAACTACACATCTTTTTTACCTAAAATTTAACTCTAAGTACTCTAAGTAACTTGTGTGTTTCTCCCACACGTAGATAGCCTCCTTTTATTTTTTAAATTTTTCCTGAGATCTACGCCTGATTCCAATAAGGAAGGAAGGATGCTATCTTAGTTTTTAGCTGCCATAGCTTTATCCTGAAAACATTTATACCTTGTGCGCATACAATCCTCAAACTCATCCCTTATCATCTGGCATCCTCTGCCTATTTAGCAATAAGTAAATCCTCTAATCAAACATACATGGCTCAGATATAAATTAAAGCCCCCCTCCCCCCCGTATTTTCCACCAAAATTCAAAATGTAAATAGGTACGTTTAAGATTAATTTCAATGCCTCAGAACGCTGGGGCCCCCACACAAGCTTGTGATTTCTCCATAAATTCTAAAGATTCTCCATCCTCAATCCTTAAATAAATTATATCATAATAATTATGTCAATAATTATATTATATCCTTAAATTATATCAGAAAAATATCTTGCCAAAGTATTTTGAGAATTACGAGCTGGGTGGGGTAGGGAGGCGGCGGACGATAGGATGGGTTAGAGTAGGTATTGGGAAGAGAGTGCTCGAACTGCCCTGAGTTCCCGTCGCGCGACGCAGCCATCTTGCCTGCACATCGTAGGGGGTCTTTGCCTGCAAAAAGTAAACATCCTGGATGCAACTATTACTGCTCGATGGTTGTCATTGTTGCGTGCGCTTGAAATGAAGGCGCTCTCATGTTTCTTACAGGTCTGTCAGTGTATTGTCGTATTGTTGGCTTCGGTTCTTACAGGAATTGGTGCTTTGTTGCGATTGGGTTTGGAAGAATAATATACCGATGATGTGATGACAACAAGGCTTGAGCAAAAATACCGTTACAAAAATCTGTATTAATCTACAAGTTTTTTTTAATCCCCTGTTGTGCATATCACTCGCCGCATGAAGTTAAATAAATGATGTGCGGCAATTTTAGTGCCAATGGATCACGATTTTAAGTTCAACCCCAACAAAAAGTAATAAAACCCTAATGACACTTTTTTATTCACACCCAATATTAGCAGAGTTTGCGAGCATATTTTATACGCTCCATACTGGATTGTATACTGGAAGTTCCAAGGCGTTGTGCTGCTCAATTTTTGTTGTTTCAAAAAAAAAAAAGAAAAAAAAAAAAAAAAAAAAATTTTGAATCGAGTATTAAAGTTTGGATTTCTGAAAAATCTAGCTACCGCGGATCAAATTTTCCGCGCGAGAAAGGTGAAGCAAAGAATGCACGGGGTTAATTGAAATTTCCGCCAATTATGGATCTCCACCCCTTATCTTGCTTCGCTTTCGGATTGATTTTCCGGACGAGTGCCGTAATCGAAGCGTGCTGTGCGATCCCGGCCAACGACGTCGGTACAAAGCCCAAGGAAAGACTCAGATTTTCAAGATTATTACCGGAGAGAAAGAAAATTATGAGGGGGGAGGGAAGGAGAGGGGGGAGAAACTTCAGAGCACAGTCAATTCGAGCTATGAAGGAGCATTTTGACTCCATCCTCATCAATTTTCGCCTTACTGCGTTGCCATTATGGGTCGAGTCCGTGTTAAATGGCGCGTACATTGGGATGGGAGTAAAACTTCAATTTCGAATTCCTGGTGAAGTTCATGACGCTTGGATAGATGTGGACAATGGGAGCCGCAAACAAACTTGCAGAGAGAAAACACTCTGCTTTGGGAGAATAATTCACTACTTTTAGTGCATATAACGACATTTTTGCATGCACACTGCGGGAGGGGGGGGGGGGCTACACTCGTACGATAGAAGGAATAAAATATCATGTTTACATTATTTAATCATTTATCTTCTTACCTTAATTCTACTTTTAGTAATATTTTCTAATACCTCATCCGTACACGAGAAAAAAGGGTGATTGATGATTTCGAGTCGGTTGAAACAATGGTGAGACAAAGTTGGTACCGTTTTTGTACCACGTTGATAAAATTTTCATCCGATGTTGGCTTGGACGTAGTGCCACATTCTACTCACAGGGTGTCTACTAAGACTGGCTGGCAAAAATTAGTTTTCTTACAGCAATTTTTCGGTACTTTCCAAGTAAATTTAGGGCCTCTTTGACAAAAAATTTCAGTACCTCTTCAGTACCTTCATGTGAAAAAAAATTGCAAAATTTCGAAAATCCGTCATTCACGCGCGAATTGTGAAAAAATGGCGTAGACACGAAATTTGAAGCTCACTTGTGGCGTAGGTACCCGGTCACAAACAATCGCATACACTAAGAATCAATGTGAAAGGGTTTGCAAACTTCTCAGACTTTCTTTGGAGGCACGCATGGTATAATATGAAGCGAAAAATTCTGAGCCTCCTTGCAGTATATCCGACTTTATCGGTATACTTCCATACCGCTCCAGAATCGTCGAGCCTCCTGCGTATATCCGGACTTATCGTATACTTCCATACCGCCTCCAAGAAATCAGTACTCTTTCCAATTTTGCCAGATCTCAGTAGACACACTGGACTCACCACACCAACAGGGTGCCAATATGATAATAATGTGATCGTTTTTAGCAAGGAATAACTCGAAAAAAAAATGAAATTCAAGGAGTCCTAGACTGCCGTGCTAAGGAAGAACGTCGTATGAACCTCCAGGCGTTGCCAAATTTCCTTTCATAAAACGCGAATTTCCTGGTAAATTTATGAATATTTTCCTCCCTAATTTTACAGATAATTTAGTTCACAATTTTACATAAAGCTTCTGAAAATTTAAAGGAAAAATATTCATAACTTTCCTCAAGAATAAACATTTTTTCGAGGGAATTTGGCAACTCTCGAATGTTCATACGACGTTTTTCCTTAGCACGGCAGTAGAGCTTAGTGATATTATTTCGAGTGTTTCCTGCACCCAGTGGCGTGACGTGAATTGCGATCTATCGATTGTTGTGCCATTTAAAACTATGAAAAAATATCGATTATCAGGGTGTTCGCAGCGAACACCTTAGTAATCGATTCTTTACCATAGCTTCAAATGGCGAGATATCGATAATCGATTATTCACGCCACGCCACTGCCTGCACCTTCTTCATCGCGAGGCGGTGCGAAAAAGGGGTGAGGTGAGTAACGCAGGTAGAGCGAGGAGGTGTAGCAGTGCTCAATGCAATCAAAACTTTAGCCGCGCAAATTATACGGGAGGAGTAAAAATACGGGTGCAATTCCGTTCTGTCTCATGAATTATTTAAGAGCGCAGCCGGTAAAAATAGAAACATTGAATTCAAATTTCAGAGACTATTATGGTTTTCCCCCGAGTCGAAAAATGTTGCCGCTACGTGTAAATTAATTCCATCCGTGTTGAAAATTTATACGGTAGCGTATAATTAAAAAGTATCGAATATTTTATAGTTTCTGTTTTATCTTCTTCCTCCTACTGAGTGGAAATTTTAATATTTTTTCTCAGGTATCAAGTGCAGCCATAGAACACTAAACTAATACTTAATACATTCCTGTTCCAAATCTCGATTGTGTAAAGTACTGGCGCCCTGTGCCATCCAAAGGAACAAAGCAATTTCTTTGTAATGAGGAAAACTCAAGAGTGGAGTGGCCCTAAGCAGCGCCTTCAAATGATTGTTTATGCAATTCCACTCATCCTGAGTCGGAATGATTTTCAGCATAACTGCGAGCAAGGAGCAAACCATAATCGTTGCGATTGGGCGGAATAGATGAGCTTTTTTGGCATGAATCATCCTTGAAGAGTACGTGAAAGGTATATTTCTCCAGTCAGCAATTAAGTGCTTTGACTAAAAATGGTTCAACTTAATTTCACAGCAGAGATACAAGGTATCCATAATTGACCAGAATTCACGATCATTTTTGTGCTTTGTGCTTCCTCTTTTTTCCTTTTTTTTTAAAAAAAATTGTTTAATTATTACAGGTTTTAAATGAACTTTTAATCGAAGGGAATGATAGGTTGAGGGCGATATCTTTCACATCACCATGAAAATTGTCGCGAAGTAAAAAGAAATTCTACAAAACGCAATCAAAGTAACACACATTGCAATAAATTGCAACTACATATTTGCCTATTAACTAATTAATATGAGTCTTCCGATAAAAATCTATTGCAATAGAATTGGAATAAAGTGCAATTTATCTTTGCATCGCAAATTGCATATATTTCTGGTAAATGGTTCAAATGGCTCAATTGTTCAGATTTAGTACTGACCCAATGATGTAAAATATTACGATCTAGAGCGGTGAAAAGATTTAAAGCACAACTTGCTATGTTTTTGATGCTTTGAGCTACCGAAGAAAGAGGACAAACCTCCTTGGGATAGAAATTATTTTATGAAGCATATTTTACCACTAAAACTTATTTTCCCTCTGCCTCTTGCTTTATGACGCATAAACACTCAGCAAGTAAAGAGGGAATCAAAATGATTCTTTCGTCTGGCTCAATACCAAACGTAGCGAAGATTTCTCTCTTCAATTTTAGAACAACGCCACGATACATATCGCCTCTCCTCTGACGTAAGGGCGTACCTCAATTTCCACGTGAGCCCTGTTTTATGTACGAGAAATCCATGCTACGGCTCATCCGGAGATTGAGATACGCCTTTATGTCAGAGAAGCAACGATATCATTAAATCGCTTTAACATTTTCAAGTGGAGAGGGGAACAAAACCTAGGTGGAAGGAACAAAATTGTACTTTTCAATCTGTAAAGCAATTTCAAAGTTAAAGGGAAAGTTCTCCTCAAATTTTCACTGATTTGGTGTAAAAACAGAATCAATTAAGATATCCTCCTCAACATTGCATCTCGATGTATTTACTTTTTTAAAGTTTAGACTTAACATTATTACTGCGGGGTGACATATGAAACCTCACTTACTTCGTTCATACCTATGTAAGAGATCCAGTAATATGAGATCAATGTACTCTCTGCACGCGGGGGTTTTTATCTTAAAAATAAATGATACCCAGCCTCTCGTGAATAGCCCTAATAAAACCATCCAATCAAGCATAAACTTAGAGAGCGCACTGCTTACCTACAATCGAATAGATCTTGATGGTATATTCGAGTATAAAAGCATGGAGTAAGTGTCTTTTTTACTGCAAAGTTATCAGGGGCACATCCCTCCGAGCCCTGATAAGGTGGACAAGTTGGAAGGGTCTTGGTACGACCTCTGTTGGCTTCTCTGATGCATCGCCAGTTCCGTGTTTCTCCGACAGAGGGCGAAAGCCTGCAGTCAATAGCGCCTGGCGCTACGAAGGCGTTATGTTCAGGGGGTAGAGAATCAAATTTGAGGCAGCATGATGATGAACGCAATTGACGAGTCACTTTGACTGCTTGTCACAGCGCGTGATTTTCACTTATTCTTTATTCTTCTGTTTGTATTTTGATTTTTTACGAAAAGTCAAGTAACAGAGTATTGTACATTCTTTTTAGAAATTTCTTAGTGAAAAAGAAAACACCTGAAGGATTTTGTAGAAAAATAGATGGATTCAACCAGAATCAATTCAACTTCATGAGGCGTTGCCTAATTGCATCTCATGCTGAATGTTTGAAATCAGGGAACTAAACAACTAAAAAATTAGGGTTTTCGAGAGGACATGAATGATTGCAGTAAAATATAAAACTAGCCGAAAAGTTGTACACTGAGGGATGAATGACTACTCCGAACAAAAATTATTGCATTGGACAAAGTTGCATCTCATGTTACATTTTTGAAATCAGGGAACTGAGCAAGTCATTCCTTTGAGAATCGTTTCCTCTCTCTGTAATAATTTCTGGATTTTACGAAATATTCTCATGAAAATACATGTCAAAATTTTGAGGGCATTCTATTTCAGAAGTGAACTCTAGGAAGAAATGGGGGACGTGGACTTTAGTAAGACTGATTAAATTAACTTAGTCCGAATGCGACATAGTTTTGGATTGAACAATTAGAACACACTTGTGGATGACAGGTAATGTGTAGTGTGGTTAGGGTGATTCTGGTTAGGTAACGCCTATCGAGTTTATTCAGAAAAACTTAAAAGTCGATGCTTGATCGATGAGGAGAATTTTTCGAAATTGCCTCCATTCCGGGACCTCTTACAGTCCTTTTAATGTTTACTTTTATCAACGGTAAAAAAAACACAAATGTGTAAATCGAATACCGAAGTAATTGATCTCTCTCTTCTGGTCATCCAGGAAAAAGTGGGTGATCTTGATTCCTTTTGGTTCTTTGATTATCAGTTGTTATCAATGTATCAGAATATATACAACCATGGGAAGTGCTGCTCGGTAGCGGACTGGCTTGGGTGGTTAGGGGAGACCAACCCCTGAAATTTAACCAAAAGAGTCCTAAAGAAGTCCTTTCATCCAAAAGATGTCGGATGACCATAGAAAATTCAGGACTTTTTCACGAGAGCGTTTGATTGTCATGGCTTCCTATCCATTCACCTCAAAAAAGTGGGAAAGGACGCGCGTTGATGACGGCGCAGAGATGCGACTATTCGTACTTGATGGATGCCCGTGTTGCGTCAGCAAAATTGAAGGCGCGATGCCACGAGGCGTGAACTTGCAATGCTTCGCTCTGAGATGAAACATCAGCTACGAGCAGTTTAGTTCATTTTATGCCAACAAAAGGCGTAACATTTCATATTATTTGACAATTTTAGGGTCGAAAAACGATGCATTCATACGTTGTGTCCCCGTTTTTTGAAATTATAAACCTCAATACAACTTAACTCTTGTTCAGTTGGACATTTTTCGGCTTCCACCATTTCCTAAGAAATCCGTCTAATACTTTCTGAGGCTGTGCTATGCTAATGACTCTAATTTGACTTTTTCAGCACTAAGACCCACAAACAGAGAAATTTCAAAACGAAAGTTTGATTCGTACGGAAAGTAAAACACGAAATAACCCTAGGCTCCGGTTGACAATTTCAAGAGAAAATGCCAGTTAGTTTTATCTTGAAGAAATTCAATATAAAACGAGTGGTAAATACCAAGGTCGCAACCGGAGGAATGCATTTTCCCAGTCTCTCAAGTATTTTCTACGCTAGATTCACCGCAAACTATACCAAAATCAACACAAATTTTGTGTAAGTTTGTGTTTCACTTCCTATTGCAACCAATCGTAACACAAGAGCACAAATGAATCAGTGAGAACGAAAACACACCAACTCGATAACTCGAAAATACTCAACTTTCATTATAGACAGATGATTTACATAAAGTTCGTTGAAGTTAGCATATCTGTTCCAACTTGAACCTTTAAAGTGTCTATAAGTACTTGTCTTTCGGCAGCAAAAATCTTCTTCTTAAGGTAACTTCTTCACCTACTGTGCAGTTTTGTGTGTGTCTTAATTATTTCCATTTTTCCGAGTTGGTGTGTTTTCGTTCTCACTGATTCAAATATCTTCATCACTACATTTTTTCACGGACGATCACAGATATTGTGCTAATTAAGATTCTATACCCTGTGAAGACCATCCATTAAAAAAGTCGACTGGGCTAACCTTTATTTCCTCGACGCACGAACAAGTTTAGTTTTGAAACACGTGCACAGTCACAAAAGCATGCTAGAAAACATTTCAACGCGAGGCAGTGGTATGGCGAGTGTCGCCTATTTCCGGGAATGGAAGACAAACGAGATTTTCATTTGGGGAACAGCCCTGTCGTCGGAAACAGAAAGTTTTGCAACGGAACGTCCGGCAATTAGAGCCGTAAAATAGGAATTAAATCATTCAGCAACTCGCGGTAACTTCTTGCGGCTTACACACGGCCCTATCCTCGCTCGACGTTGACACGAAAATGGACGTTGGATTCCCTTCGAGTGAACAGTGTTGCACAGCGAGTCACTGTTTACGCTTGTACCTTCAGTGTACACTGGAAAAAAAAAACTCATTGGATCTGGAGTCCAGACTCTTGAAAACATTGACAAGAAAAAATACGCTTGATTCAATCGGATTTTTGCTTGAATCGGAACGAAATCCGCTTAAATTAAGAGGCTTGGTTCTTGATTTAAGCTAGATTCTGATTGAATCAAGAGTACTTTTTCTTGTCGATGTCTTTAAGAGTCTGGACTCTAGATCCAATGTGTTTTTTTTCCCAGTGTGGTCATTTAGCGGATTTTCAACTTTGACCCTCCGCCACTTAAGCCACTCCGCCAAACTAAGAGACATTGAGATTTGAAATTGTGAGTACGGTGGAAATTTGATAACACGTCATAGTCTATGACGACATATTGGTCACAACGATTTGCGATTTGGTCGGTCCCGTGGCTGAAGTATCGTTTATTCGCTGTACTTATGAATCGGTTATAACGACAATCGGATACGACCGAATTAAGCCGGTCCATAGAAGATCGTTTTATCCGATTTCCACTGTATGTTCTTTAACATCTAGGAAAGTTCAAGAAAAAGTTTGGGAACTTTGGTAGTTTAGTTCTCTGTTGCAAAAATAAGCCGATAAGACTTCAGAAAATCGACCACTATTTCGACTAGAATAGCTGTTTTATGAATAAAAAGAAACTTTCAGGAATCCCGCACACAAACTTTGTTAAAAACATTTAAAAATGTTTCAAACAACTTTTTAAAAAGTAAAGACACTCACGCGCGAAAAGAAATTTGTGTTTGTTTTGATAATTTTTTTGTACGAAAATTTGTTTTAACAACTGACGCACACGTGAGTGTCTTTACTTTTTTAAACAGTTTTTAGCGTTTTTATGGTTATCGTCTTCCCTTCTGGCAATTTAAATAAGGCAACTCCGCAATCGCCCCTCAGGAATGCTCTAAATTCTTGGTGAATTCAATTTTAAAGCCGCCTTTTCCGTTACGTGCACCATCATCATATCCTCACTCCGCCTTTCCTTCTTACAATCCACCACCCTCGCCACATGTAACAGGTTCACTTTACACCTTCCGGTGGCATGTTTCTTCGCAATATCTCGCGACTAACCAAGTAATTGAGCGTAATGAGCACAGAGGGAGGTAGAGGGGAGTGTCCGTTCCAGCACTTCTCTCTCTTCGAATTCATTTAGATGATGGTGAGTGGTTCCCATTTAACGTGTCTCACGTTCTGTGGGGTTGCTCTATACCCAGGACCTAACCTAAGAGGTTAGTTGGGAGCTAACTTTGAAGTCTTGTTTGGTAATGGACATGTAAGCGTAATTCAATCACTGCATTAGACCCTGCGTTGTGGAAAAGAAGGAGGAGGTTGCATAATTCAGAAGGGACTCCTTGCCCTGGTGCCGGGTACCGCAACCTCATTGTGGAAATACCCTACAAAATTGAACATGAATAGGTGGCGAACCTGTATACAGGTTCCCACGGAGAAAAAAACACAGTTATTCGACGGTTACCACGGTAATAATGTCACACGGGAGACCACGGTAGTAGAACCGTGGATTTTGGTAATATTATTGATGAGCATAGTAGCATAACCATGCTCATAATAGTATGTCTCTGCCCACAGTAATATTACGGTGAACGCGGTCATATCACCGTGCTCATCTATACAAGAATCAAAATCCACGGTTCTATTACCGTGGAATCCCGTGTGTCATTACTACCGTTGTAACGGTAGAATAACTGTGTTTTTTTTTTCTCATTGTACATAGATTAGGTCGAGATGTAGACAACAATGTACATCGGACTATCAAAGTCAATGAGAATGAGGCTACGCAAGGCGCAAACACTATGCTTCGCGCCATGCATGACCCAACTTCGTCACGACCCTCATTGAACCTGTGGTTGATTGATGTGACGTATACATGTGAAGGGTGTAAAAATGTTTGGGCCGTTCTTAAAAAACGCAACGATCCATGGGAGAAGGAGGGGCATTGCGCCTAGTAATGGAGAAAAGAAGTAAGATGGCAATTTTTATCCATTAAGATCATCGCGAACGCCACTCTCAAAGGGGACGGTCAAACACAGCGTTATTACGTATTTTTTTTAGGAGGATGCAGACCTGCGTTACGTATGACTTACGGAGGTCGCACGATGAAGACAAAATCCGATTTTCAGCGTTATTTAAGTCTTTTGTGAACGACCTCTAATATTCGTACTGTTTAATAATTTGATTACTCCGAGAATGCTCAATTACGTCATCGTGGTTTATCTTAAAAACGAATTATCTAATACAGCCACAATTTGATAAGGAATGGCGCGTTATAAGTTTAGCCGGTACGTTTAACCGTAAAAATTGTTTGATTATTTCTTTCATTACATTGTACTTTACAATACAGTGTTGCCACAAGATTTAGAGAATGATATTTCCCTGACATTTCCCTGCTTTTCTCGACACATTTGTATTTGAGTGAAATTCAAAGACAGCTGAAAATATGCAAGATGGTTAAAATACATATTTCGAAATAGTATTCAAAATTGGTTGTTCTAGGCGTCAAATCCGTTGTAGAGGGAAATAAAGGTGAATTAATTTTTTTTTTTTTCCACAAACTGATTGCGGTAGACGAACTGGTCGTAAGACAGTAAGTTAGAATTTTTCAGATTTTCAGCTTTGTGCTTGCACGTTGGCTAAAAAATTCCAACTTACTGTCAAAAATTTTTTCCTGACACTTTCATCATTTTCCCCGACTTTTAAAAATTCCCTAAAATTCCCCAGTATTCCCTGACTGTGGCAACCTTGACAACACGACAGCATTCCTGAACCTATTACCCAATTTGCATCTATGATGATGTTATTAAAGAAACGATTCGTGCACCAGAATTGGATTTTATCTTGATCGTCTCTAGAAAATTTTAAAAAAGGAATTTTGAAATGAAAACTTTTAAAGGGAAATTTGGCAATAGGGCAAGCAGACGGCGAGCAATTTGGTATGATCGAGAGGAAAAGAAGCGAACGTACGACAGTTGAAGCAGAACCGAGATTCATTAAATATTTGCAGTGCGCGGGATAACAACGGACTTCAAAAACTCCTGAGGAGAGCGAAAGAAAATAAAGACCAAAAGAGGGAGCTGAGAGAAGGCGCGGGACCACAAATACTTGAGTTATCCACGTCCGATGAACTCGCGGCGAACCTCGGACGGATTTCAGCTGAAAGTGCTGAAACCGACCGAGTGCCTGTCTACTGGAGGGTCAAAAGGGATTTTCTTGTTTTTATGATGTAATCAATAGTGTGCCAGTTTATTTCATTCGAAAAATTGGGTTGATTTACATTTCTCACTTCGTGTAATGCGTATTGCACGGAATATTATTGATAAAAAATAATTCATATCATGATCGAAAGAAGACTTATTGACCTCTCAAAATTTTGAACGGAGGCTGGCCTCACTCGACAAAATTTTCTTGCTTCTATGACGTCAAACTCAACAGTGTGCCAGTTTTATTTCATTCGAAAAAAATGGGTTGATTTACATTTCTCACTTCGTGTAATGCGTATTGCACGGAATATTATTGATAAAAAAATAACATCTCATGATCGAAAAGAAGAATTATTGACCTACTCAAAAATTTTGAAACGGGGGGCTGGCTCCACTCGAAAAATTTACTTGAATCTACCCCTAAAAAACCAAACCTAGCCAATTGATTCAATCGAAAAATTGGGTTGATTTTCCATTTGTTACTACGTATTGCCCATGCAGAATACGAGTATTATTGATAAAAAATGACACCCCGTGCGATCGAAAAGAAGGGTTCTTGATCCTCTCAAAAATTTTGAAAAGGGGCTAGCTCCACTCGGAAGAATTAACTTGAATCTACCCCGAAAAAAACACCATCATCAAAGTCGCAATCATGCGTTTAGTTCTACACATTCTACTTCCTAAGATTGCAAGGTCCCGTGAAGATTTTTAGTGCAGCGACTACATAATATGCATAACTCAGTTTCATTTTATCTGCACGACAAGAACAGACGCTTAACCGCATTAAGTTCTAACACGCGAACAAATCTTGCAAAACAAAACCGCACGTCAAACAAGAGGATATTTGAGTATTACTCCTTGTAGCAAACGGGAAGGATTGGCATGAGTCTCAGGAATGAGCTCAGAAAGAGGATTTTTGCAAGAGAGGAGATAAGAACCTGTTTGTTTCCTGTTCTTGAACCTGATGCGTTGTCAATCTCGTATCCTAATCTTGTTTACTTTCCGATGTTCAATTAGGGCCGCCAGCTCATCAAAACAATGTAAAAAACATGTTACTTAAAAATTTTACTCCCGCAATGAATTCCTCCTTCATATTCATCTACTTTTATAGGTACGATTAAATTCGTGTGGTGAGAATTGACCAGTTAAAAATGTTCAATCGTAAAAATTTCGAATGTAAGGACTTCATATTACCCATTTTAACGCACATGATTAACGACATGTATACCAAAAATAAAGGTCCACGTCACAATTACAAATATCCGACGTGATAAAAATTCCTTTGGCAAACGTCCGATCATTAAAGTTATATGTATCTAATGTTCCACTTAAACCCCGAACAATTACTGTGAGTCCTTTCAAGTTTATACCTGGTTCATTTACGAGATAAAGGATATTTTCTTCCTGGTCAACACGTTCCACTTTCTTAAACCATGCAAATATCATTTCTTTACATAAAATTCAACGAATCAGTATTGGTATGCGGTTTTATCAGGAAATCATTGCATACTCAAGGCATCATTTGATAATGAGAACTTAATTGAAATATCTAAAGCGCTTGGTTATTCGATTAAAACCTGGCAACGAGGTAAAGCAATGAAAACAACGTAATTCTGTTGTCTCAGGCGGGTAAGTCGAGAAAATCTTCGACAAAGAGAGATTTTCGAAGCTAAACTTCGATCTTGGATACACAGGATACAGAGGTGAGGAGGACTTAGGAGTGACAGCATCTCAGAGGGCAGGGCTACTCTGTTGTGCTAAGGGAGAGTGCCGTATGAACATTCGAAAGTTGTCAAATGACCTTCGATAAAATATTGATTTATGAGGAAAGTTATGGATATTTTTCCTTGAAATTCTCAGAACTTCAGATGAAATTGCAAACAAAATTGTCTATAAAATTGGAAGGAAAATATTCATAAGTTTACTGGGAAATTCGTGTTTTATCAAAGGAAATTTGGTAATGCCTGAAGGCTCATGCGGCGTTTTTCCTCAGCAAGGCAGTGCTCATCAACAATCGGTATGCGATTTTAAAGGGCTGCTGTACACAAGAGATACAGCCAATTGAGCCAAATTTTACGTTCCGTGAAATCACATTAAAGAGACGTTGAGCACATCATAAATGGCTAAAATTCACTTTATAACGCACACTGGAAAAAAAACACATTGGATCTTGAGTCAACACTCTTAAAAACATCGACTAGAAAAAATACTCTTTATTCAATCGGATTTTTGCTTACATGAAGAACCAAGCCTCTTAATTTGAGCGGATTTCCTTTTGATTTAAGCAAAAATCTGATTGAATCAAGAGTATTTTTTCTTTTCGATGTTTTCAAGAGACTGGAGTCTAGATCCAATGTGTTTTTTCCAGTGCATCATTGACTGCGGTGAATGGAAACAGTTATTATTATAGTAGCTGACAATCAGGTTTGCTCAGAGATACACGGTTGTACCTCGTTCTAAACGAAGAAACAATCTCAAACCGTGTTACACGTCTATCTAACGTATGATTTCGCGATCATTTCGTAAGAGGATTTGAACCATCCAAGCCTTGCGCACTAAGACGCTGCGCAATACTCAAGGTGGCCAACGCCAACTTGCCAAAACACACGCGACGAGAAGGAATTTTTTCAACCGGCGTCGGGGCCGGATTAAGGGGGTGGCCACATGGGCCGCGGCCCATGGCGGCAAATTTTGCAATTTTTTTAAATGTATAAGTAGGTATAAAAAAAGCGGATTCAGAAAAAAAATTATGAATGAGAAAAGGGGACAAAATCTCTCTTTCCTGAGAGTGTAGTAATTTCTAATTTTGTCGTTTTTCGGTGATACAAAAGACAGCACCTCTAATTAGTCGAGTTAAGAGAGGAACTAAACACGCAATTTGGCCTGGAGCTCAGCGCAGAGAGGAATGATAACTAGGACTTGAGATGAAAAAGACGCAAGCCCTCGGAACGGCGGTCGACATGTAACACATATTAGCGCCTACAAGACTGCATGAATACTTCACGCATTGCGTCAAACACAGTGCGGTCAGGAGCGGTTGGCGTGAAACGCATAGGGCCTACAAGACTGCAGGAATACTTCTCGCATTGCGGCAAGCACAGTGCGATCAGCCCGGCGCAGCGGCGGAGATTAAAATTGTTAAACCACATTTATGTTTGTTCTTTCATTATTTTTTGGTTCATTTCTTCTAAATGGAGGGCCTTGTCCACACAGGGATAGGTTTACGGAACTTAACTTTCGCGCAATGTTCTGTGAAATTTTGTTAGCAGTGTTGACAGGGCTTTCGCAAAAAATGTATCCAACACGAGTAAACGCGTCTTATGCACTCCTCCTCCTCCGGCACGTTTACTTGACGGTTGTTATACATATGATGTTTCAAAACGAATAAGAAGGGGGCGGCAGAATACAGGCGGCAAGTAGGTAAATTCGGCCCTGACCGGTGTGTCTATAATCACATCTTTCTCGTGTTGACAAAGACCATGGTGATTCCTCACGATTTGTGTGTGGAAGCGTCAGCCATGTTGAATATTGGGTAGCGTCCTAGTATGCAAGGGTTGGTTGGAACGACGCCTCTTACGAAATGTCCACTTGCGGGCTGATCATTGACATTTTGTATTTGTCGGGCGGACATGAATGACATACGTTAAATGGCGGAGCGTGATTGGTCGGCTGTCTTATCGCTGCGTTGTCGTGCCTTTATCGGGAGGAGTTCACGACAAGACAAGCTAACGGCACCTCTAGAAGTTTTGGCAGTATGTCGTTCATTTCACCAAAAAAAGGCACGACAAAGCAGCGATAAGACATAGCCGACCAATCACACTCCGCCATTTAACAAGTGTCGTTTACGTCCACATGACAAACACGAAGTTTCAATAATCGGCCCGCATCGTAGTATCGTTTTTGAAGTGATGAGCTTAAAAAACGCAACTTCCTCGACAGATTGTGAAGTTAAGAGTGTATTTCCGACTTTTTCGATGCGCTCTCGTTGATTTTTGAGCCATTTTGTTTAGAAGAAATGGCTTTTTCTTGCGCTTTAAAGCTGAAGTTTGCAACAGACCCATTCGGAACTACTCTTTCTGCCTAAATTTAAAAATAGCACATGTGCCATTAATTTCCCTATGCGGGTATGTGCTTTTATGGATGAACATCAAATTGTAGTTCTTATTGCAAAACTTGATGCAAGTATAATACCACTCATTATTTCCGTACTCCGAATGCCTCATCGTGATTTTTGAGCCAGTTTCTAAACGAGCAAACTTTAATTTTTGCTCCGGCTGAAGTTTGCAACAGGCCCATTGCCAACTACCTACGACGCACACATACACGTGCTTAAATGAGGGTCGAACGCAGATTATACACCCGGTTTTCGGGTAGCGTTCGCATACGGGACAAAACCCAACAGAGTAAATTACAAACGTAGCAAGTCGCACTGTCGCGAGTCGCGAGCCCTAATAAGTGAAGTGGCTGAATTGCTCGCGTCTTTCTTGGCGGGCGCCCGACGCGTGGTGCTGATGAGAGCGCAGCGTCTTTTGTTCGCCTCTGCAAACATGATACTCGGAACCGGGAACGTACAACTGAGTAATGAAGTACCGAGTGCGGAAAGGAGTGGAGCCGGTGCGCTGAATAAATTACGGACGACACGGAAAATGCAGAGCCGCGGATCGTCACAATATGAGCAGAGGGTAACTTTTAAACTACCTCCCCTGCGATGCAACTTAAAGCTCGCCCCGGTCGTGGGAGGATGTTAAAAGGTGCATCTTGCGATTTTACCACTGTTGCCGATACTAACTCGGCACCGCCGAAACATAATACTGGCCGTGGCTAGAGTCCCTTCATACTGAGAACAAAGACTAACCAAATAAGATGGAGACAAAGTTCTACAAAGTTCTGGATGTGATTTTGGATGTGACGGATTTTTTTTCATTTCCAACTTCTGAATTGAGTTCGGATCGAACTTTGATGGATATTTTTGCCGAAAATTAACCTTTGAGTTTGATTACCACTCATTTCTGGCCGATAGTGCGTGTTCCACTGAGTCGGGCTTATTTACATTGGACCGTCTTTGGAGCTCCGTGATGGCCTAAAACTGATGAACCAATCAGAGAGGGGTGCAAAGATGGCAATACTCCCCCGTATAATAGGTACTCTATTCAGCACCGCCGACACATAATACTAGCCATGGGTATATGAAATGTAATTGCATGTTAACTATACAGGGTGATCCAAAAGTCCCTTCCACCCCCTCTAACTTTTTACCTAATTGAGGTAAAGATTTGAAACTTGGGGGACATTCCTAGGTCAAAGGGAGCTACTTTTTGGCCCCCCTAAAATTTTCAGGGGGGCCCCCCTTAGGGGGCAACGGCCCCCAACTTTTAATTTTCAAATGGGAAGACCCCCTTTGTGATAGCTCGTTCGAAAGAGCATAAAAAAAGAAAACTTTTCGCGCAAACCCGAAGTCAATATCTCAAACCGTTTCAAAATGGCGGCCGGTTAAAGTTCAAAATGGCCGAAAATTCACACCGGTTATTTGTTGATGGATTTGCGCGAAAATCGGTATGTAGGGGTATTTTGACACGAGAAAAACGAATTTGACGTTAGATTTTCAAAAAAACCAAAATTTTCAAAATGGCCGCCGGTTAAAGTTCAAAATGACAAAAAATTGGTTTTTTTAGAAATTTAAGTTCAAAGAGGGTTATTCATATAGGCGAAAAATGTACCCAGCCCGGAATGTACGAAACTTTGTGAGCTGATAGTACTAGTTGAGAGAGGCTTATCCCTAGCTCCGTTTTTGCAGGAACCCCAGGGAAACAGCGTTGCCATTTTTTAAAGTCGTAACCTTCAAACACCCATAACTTTCACAGAAATGCAGTTACAGAGCTCGTATTTATACCAAAAGATGCAAAAAATTACGTTCTATCGACCAATGCCAAAGAAATTTTAATTTGACTCCATTGTTGCCACGTTTTGGCCATTTTTTTAATTTTCGTAATTATTTAAAATCACGTTACCGCCTAAAAAAGTGTTTGCGGTTGGTGGGGATTGAATAAAAACCTGTCGGAATTATTGTTCGTTCGATTCCGCATCCATCGATATATTATACTTTTCTGAGAGACTTAGGGAACACGAGTTATAGCGATTTGAAAATTCGGCAACACGCCCTATACCCCGATATTGACGCTCGTTTAGGTACGTTTCGCAACTCCGTGTTAAAGCAAAACGCCTAGAACAAACAAAATTCGAAAAGTCAGTTCATGTTTTGCGCTTTTTTGAAACTTTCACATGATTTTTAGGAATTCAAGGAGCGGCGGTGTTGCCGGTTTTCAATGAAAACCACCGCTGCCATCACAATTTAAAGTAGTACTCATTTAATCTCATCCAGCTACATTTGCTAACCTAAACTGACCATTTGCGACATGGTGTTGACAACATTGCCTAATTTCCGTGGGAATTCGCGTAGAGGCGGGGTTGCCAGTTTTCATGGAAACCGCCACCGCAATCACAAAAAAAATGTATTACTTATTTAATCACGTTCAGCCTTATTCTGTAGTTGGAATTGTTTATTTATCGAATCGATGGTTTCATCTATCTCTCTGCAACGGCAGTGGTGACCGACAGTACCGAGATATCGATATTGTATAGAGATCAAGAGCAATGGATCTAGGCCCCTCGCCAAAACTACTCATCGGACCGCTTGAGTGATTCGGTAGCTTTAAATTTCGATATCTCGTTACTGTCGGTCACCACTGCCGTTGCAGAGAGATAGATGAAACCATCGATTCGATAAATAAACAATTCCAACTACAGAATAAGGCTGAACGTGATTAAATAAGTAATACATTTTTTTTGTGATTGCGGTGGCGGTTTCCATGAAAACTGGCAACCCCGCCTCTACGCGAATTCCCACGGAAATTAGGCAATGTTGTCAACACCATGTCGCAAATGGTCAGTTTAGGTTAGCAAATGTAGCTGGATGAGATTAAATGAGTACTACTTTAAATTGTGATGGCAGCGGTGGTTTTCATTGAAAACCGGCAACACCGCCGCTCCTTGAATTCCTAAAAATCATGTGAAAGTTTCAAAAAAGCGCAAAACATGAACTGACTTTTCGAATTTTGTTTGTTCTAGGCGTTTTGCTTTAACACGGAGTTGCGAAACGTACCTAAACGAGCGTCAATATCGGGGTATAGGGCGTGTTGCCGAATTTTCAAATCGCTATAACTCGTGTTCCCTAAGTCTCTCAGAAAAGTATAATATATCGATGGATGCGGAATCGAACGAACAATAATTCCGACAGGTTTTTATTCAATCCCCACCAACCGCAAACACTTTTTTAGGCGGTAACGTGATTTTAAATAATTACGAAAATTAAAAAAATGGCCAAAACGTGGCAACAATGGAGTCAAATTAAAATTTCTTTGGCATTGGTCGATAGAACGTAATTTTTTGCATCTTTTGGTATAAATACGAGCTCTGTAACTGCATTTCTGTGAAAGTTATGGGTGTTTGAAGGTTACGACTTTAAAAAATGGCAACGCTGTTTCCCTGGGGTTCCTGCAAAAACGGAGCTAGGGATAAGCCTCTCTCAACTAGTACTATCAGCTCACAAAGTTTCGTACATTCCGGGCTGGGTACATTTTTCGCCTATATGAATAACCCTCTTTGTTAATCTTATGCCAAAATACTCTCAAATTCCAAGTCTTAGGCAAATCCATCAGGAAAAAACCGAGGTGACAATTTTCGGCCATTTTAAACTTTAACCGTCGGCCATTTTGGAAATTTTGGTTTTTTTGAAAATCTAACGTCAAATTCGTTTTTCTCGTGTCAAAATACCCCCACATACCGATTTTCGCGCAAATCCATCAACAAATAACCGGTGTGAATTTTCGGCCATTTTGAACTTTAACCGGCCGCCATTTTGAAACGGTTTGAGATATTGACTTCGGGTTTGCGCGAAAAGTTTTCTTTTTTTATGCCCTTTCGAACGAGCTATCACAAAGGGGGTCTTCCCATTTGAAAATTAAAAGTTGGGGGCCGTTGCCCCCCTAAGGGGGGCCCCCCTGAAAATTTTAGGGGGGCCAAAAAGTAGCTCCCTTTGACCTAGGAATATCCCCCAAGTTTCAAATCTTTACCTCAATTAGGTAAAAAGTTAGAGGGGGTGGAAGGGACTTTTGGATCACCCTGTAGATATCATGAATGAGATTCAATTCTTGCGTTCAACGCGTCATTTACATTAGGAAAAACGTATGTGCAAGTCAACCTTCGTTCATAGTTTAGTAACCATTTCCAGAAGGCGCAACCAAGATGCGCTCTTAGTGCACCCAGCATTTCAATCAGTGTTGCACAAATGGAGGAAGCACTGCCTCGTGATGGTATACAAATATAATGAAAAGTCTTTAAAGAGTTTTTCTAAACTTCAAAAACAAGGGAATTCGTACAATTTACGCGGAAGTCTTTCATGGGATGAGATAAGAGTTAACACCACTCGAAAGCTGATGACCTTGGTCCTTGCGATACGAGCAGTTCTCAGCACCCGGCACACTCGACGCCATCTGCAAACTACAGAGGATAACTCATCTCTGGCTCATGCCGTGCTAAGGAAGAACGCCGTATGAGCCTTCAGGCGTTGCCAAATTTCTTCAGATAAAATACGAATTTTTTAAGCAAATGTGTGAATATTTTTCCTCCAAATTTTTGGACAATTTTGTACACAATTTAATCTAAATTATCTGAAAATTTCAAGGAAAAATATGCATAGCATCCTCAAAAATACATAGTTTATCCGGGGAAATTTGGCAACCCTCGAACGTTCATACGGCGTTTTTCCTCAGCACGGCAGAGCAGGGGCTCGCGATCTCGGGGTCGCAGGAGTCTATATGGACGTATTTCTATCAAACGGAACTATGTGCATTATGACTTGAGCCCTGTTATGCACATATTCTTGTGGGTCTCAGGGCTCATGTCTTAATGCACATAGTTCCGTTTGGCAGAAATACGTCCATATATCCGTGCCCCGATCTCGTGACCCCCATCTCATCTCGGTTTCTTCCCTGCATGGCTAAGAAGCTGGATGCGAACGGGGTCAAAATCAGGCGTCCTACTTCCCGACACAAAGCCCCCTTCACTCCCAAGACACAAAGGAGACAATCAACCGGGCCCCAGATCCAGTTCCTCGATTCGTTCGATAGTGACTCCGCCCTCAACGCATTTTATTTCACGTCGATGCATCGCGGGAGAGTGCCCTCGAGGTGCCTGCAATCACCGGTTTATGCAATTTGCATGACTAGTGATCTGCCCTGCTAAGGAGAAACGCCGTATGACCGTTCGAGAGTTGCCAATTTTCCTCTCGTAAAATGTTTATTTTTGTGGAAAAATATGAATTTTTCTCCTTCACTGGAAAAAAACCTTGGATTAGAGTCCGACTCTTAAAACATCCACAAGAAAAAATAATCTAATCAAGGAACCAAGCCTCATAATTTGACGGATTTCCTTTGATTTAAGCTTAATCTGATGAATCAAGAGTCTTTTTTGTCAATGTTTCAAGATCTGGATCAAGATCCGAAGTGTTTTTTTTCCAGGTTGCATTTCAGGACTGAAAGAATTGCGAACAAAATTACACGAAAAATTGCAAGACAAATATTGGTAAGTTTACTAAGAAATTCGTGTTTTATTAAAGGAAGTTTGGTATCGCCTGAAGGTTTACACGGCACTTTTCCTTAGCACGACACATAGTGGACCGAGTCAATCAGAGAAGTCGGACAAGAAATTCTTGATTAAAACTGCAAATTTTGATGATCGTTTTGTCATATTTTAATTTCAAGTGGTGTTTCTTGTAGAATATTTCTCATTAGAGGCTTCGTTTTGCTCGGAAGATGTAGAAGAGGAAAGCTTATTTTTAAGCATTTTTTTTTCCACACCTCATCAAGAAGCCCAGTGGTCCTGACCGTAGAGCTCAGAAAGTTCATTTTAGATTTTGAAACAGTCAAATTTAGCCATGACAATTGGTCATTTATTTCATTTGTTTCATTCCCTATTGAAAAATATTAGACTAACAAATTTAAAATAAAATCAAAGATTCCTTATCTAAATAATATTTTAAAAATAATGATTTAATTGATTTAATTCGATTAAATTTTATTGATTTTTTTACGCTGTCGTCATCGGAGATGCGATGATGCGAGGGGTTGTTCGATTCACTCAGTAAAAACTCCGCCCTGGATGTATTTTGTTCCGCATTTCAACATATACCGGACGTTAAGAGCTTGCTCTTCGGGGCGCCTTCAATTGCAGGTTTATGCAATATGCATGGCTTTCGTTACGATCGTCTAGGACCGAGGACCGTGCATTACGAGGGACGCAGAGCGGAGGAAGTCCGTCTGTCAGTGCTGTGACAACTTACGTTGAAGAAAATGGAGAAAAGGGAAGGAGATAAGATTCAAATCACGCAAGAAATACGAAAAGAAAAACTAAAGTAACCGAATCACTGGGAGAATTGTATCTTCATTCAAGAATGCGGATCGAAATCGTTTAATTATACCATCATTATTTCTCATTCTTCCGAGAGAAACTCGAGGAACTGTATACGTGCACCAAATACAGTGGCGTAGCGTGGCGTGAATTGCGATACATCGATTGTTATGCCATTTAAACCTATGGAAAAGGATCGATAGACAGGGTGTTCTCAGCGAACACCTTAATAATCTATTCTTTACCATAGCTTCAAATGGAGAAATATCGATAATCGATCATTCACGCCACGCCACTGACCAAATAATGAGTCAGGTTATTTCAAAACTTGATATATATCGCGCGACAGTATCATTGAGATAAACTCCTTAGAGTTTCCGTGTTCTGGGCTTTGTCACCCAGATGTTAAATCTAATCTAATGTAACAGTTTAGATTTCAGACGAGCTTGCACATAAAAACTTACCAGGTAAAGAACATAAAATTATAATATTTTGTCGCTCCATCAAATTTCAATAATAATTTTTATTTATGAAAAGAGGACACTAGAAAAATATTCCGGCTATAGCAAGTAAAAGCCCTTACGTACCTTAAAATCCTAAAATTCTGAGTTGTGTTCATAGTCCTTCCTCGAAAAATTCATTTCCCTGGGAAGTCTCATTCGGTTTACATTGTGCTTGAGAGAGGTTTAAGGAAACCCTGAAAATAACATCGCATAAAAAGCAATTTTGCCGTCGCTGAGTAAAAATCAGCAGTGTATAACCTTAAAAATGAATCCTAGCAAGAAATTCCAATGATTTGCCAGCGCATGAAGTACAAAATACGGAAGATCAAATTCCATAATTTGATAAAATTTAAGGTACTTTCGAACATACTTTAATATGTACCAAACTCAAAATTTATTTTCTCTCGTATTTTGTACTTTTTGCGGTGGCAAATCGTGAAAGGATCCATTTCCAGTCTTGCACTGCTAAGTTATACTCGAGGTTGTCAAAATTTGTCCTCCCTACGATGCAATGTTAAGGATCTACTTTAACCTCCCTCACTCGCAATTCTTCAACAAATAAAACCGTTAAAGTAGTCCCTATCAATACGACTTGAAACTTCCGGTACGCTGAGCCCTCAGCAGCCGCGACGCAAGATGGAGCTTGGGAAAAAGCCCGCAAATGAAAAGGCTATTGGTGGAAACAGTTTAAGGTGAAAGACCGGGTGACCGGGAATGAAAAGAGTCGTTGAAGCCGTCGGAACTCGATCACGAGTATTCGAATCAAATCGGGGTAATTAAAACGCGCAATGGTCAGTGAACGTTCTGCCGAACACAAGTATTCATCACTCAAACAACGTTGTCGGCTGGGACCTCAAAAAACTCAATGGACCACTAGACAAGGCACGAATTCAAGCATTCTGATACATGTGTCTTAATTAGAATTTCACGTAGAACACGATTCGCGCAACGAAATTTACTGAAATCAACTCCTAACGAAGATATTAACTTTTTAATTTCACATTGGTTACGCGGATTTTGAACTGCTCGCTCACAAGAAACTCAAAGCTCTACGTGAGTCAAATCGCGCACAACAACGGTTTCAGCAAGCCTCTCAATCGAGCAATGTTAATTTCCCACCATGTGTTGTTCATATTATAAGCAATTTGCTATAGCTGAGCCAAGCGTCAAGATTGAGGTTGCCAGATTTTTATATCGCAGACACTGTCATGATAACGTTTAGCGCGCGATGTGAATCACGCAGAGCATTGAGTTTTCATGAGCGGGTGGTTTAAATTCACGCATCAAGAATCATTAATTATCTTTGAAAGGAGTTGATTTCGGTAATTTTCGTTGTACGCGTCGTATTTTACGTGAAATTTTAGTTAAGGACCATGCATCAGAATGCTGAAATTCGTGCCTTGTCTAGTGGTCAATTACCATTGTAAAAACCTATTTATTAAGCACCAACTTTTAACATTTCCGTCTCTCTTTATCTGGCTCATCCGTAAAAACACTTGCAAGCATGGAGAAAATACTGGAACATTCGTTATTTCTAAATTGAGCAAAGAATTGTCGTTCCTAACTGCAAAATGTAGTTAATTTGACTCGAGTCGTTATTCAAAAATATAAAGTAGGAAACGTATTTGCCGAGTGTGACAAATTTGAATGAATTAATTTATTTTATGGGGAATACAACGCTACCTTACTCATGCTTTGATTCTGGCGTTTCTTTTACTTAAAACGAACTTTGTGGAACTTAGTGAAACTTTAATGGAAAAAACACACATACGGGCGCTTTTGCACATGCTTTGTTACCGAGTAAGGGAAATGTTCACATGTTTCCTAAGACACTTACCGATGCAGCGTTAGCCTTGTGTATTCAAAATAACTTTCACTTCTTTTTTCCCGAAAACATCACGTCTACCTCATTATAGACCCATAAACGACAAAGCTAATCCTGCCATTTCGGCAACACCTACCATGAGGGTAATCACGCTTGTTTCGTCCACGGACAACACGGCAAGTGAGCCTGCAAAGGAAATTAGAAGAGATGCACACACTGTTGCCAAACTTCACAAAATTTCCTCGTTTCCTCGCATTTCCGGCACCGGCATAGACTGCAACACGCGTCCTTCCACGCATTTCGCTCACCTATCTTCACGACATTAGAGCGACCAATTAAAATCCAGCGCTTCCTGGCAATCATTGGGGCAATGTTGCCGAGACCACCCCCGAAATGAGCAGTTTCAACGAGATTAATATTAATATCCTGTGCGAATCGGCAACGCCGGGCAATTACTTTTCCACTTAAAAACCAGATTTGCCCGACCTAATTTTCCCTTCCGATACGTCTGATTGGGCACTCGGACGCGCCCTCACGGGACTTCTGGAGCGTTCAAACGGGAAATGCACGCCGCCGTGACATCAACTTTCCGATTAAACTCCGCGAGATATGAGGCTTTCAGCTGACAAAGCTCGACGGTATTATTAAATGAAAATCGAGGGGGGAAAAAACGGAAAACATGATCAGCTGCAGGGTATTCCATTACACGTCATGATAGACTCGAGGTGAGTCCAATTTGACACTACAAAACGGATGACTTGTTTGTTGATCATTCAGTTTATTCCGTCTCGGTTTCAATGACTGAGCTAATTTGTTCATTGTATCGTAAACATAATTTCAATTGAGGAGCTTTCCGGAAAAAGGGCACATAGCAAAAAATAGCGTTTGAGAAAAATTTATCGCGCTTTTTCGGCAGGGGAGTTTGTGCCGTAGTTCCTTGATTTATTTGGCGAGGAAAGCTTCGTACTCTCAAAGGACGCTATCATTCTTAAAATGTTGGAGCGCCTTCGATTTCGTTTGATACCGTGCAACACCTCCGTTGTGAAATAGTTGCTTGAGGCGCCGTGGCACGCTGCGGCGCGGCTGGCCACCTCCCACCCAACGCGCATTGACGCCTACAAACCTAAGGGGATACTTCAAGCATTGCGCAATGCGTGAAGTATCCCCTTAGGTTTGTAGGTGTTAGTGCGCGTCTCGCGCCGCGCCGGTAGCACGCCGCGCGCCGCTCCGCTCTGTGTTTGGCTATAATATTTAATTTCGCGGAGTCGGCGTTTTTCAGCACATGATTTTGAAATTTTTGCACACTCTGCATGGATTTTCTTCATTTAAATTGATGAAAAAAAATATGTATTGAAGGAAAATATAAAATGGGTTTTGTAAATATTAAGGTGGTTCCGTGTCAAATTTAATGATTCCCAAAGCACTTTAATTTTTTCTTTCATATTTTGTGCATTTACTGTGCTGCAGCGTGGTGTACGCGCGACCAAATGCTCAAAATTAGACGTATTTGATTCTAAAAGATCGATGTACGTACGGGTTAAAACTAATGCTTGCGTGCTTTTTGGTTTTTTCCCCTTTTTTACAGTTTTGTACAGTTTCTTTCAACACAACTCTTATTTTATGCGTGGACGTAAACTACTGGACATAACAGGTGCGCGGATAAAAAAAATCGTTGACAGAGTGTCCTGAAACCAGATATTTATTCTTGGAAAAACTTGGAACTAAAAGTTGACACTTTTCGGGGAACACAGGTCATTACCGTTGCATTGATGCACGAGTGGACTAGCATTTTGCAAGAAGGAACTAATATTACTGGCTCATTTATAGACGCACCAGTAGCATCATTTAGTTCAGTTTATGGGGACAGAGAAACTTGTGGCACATTCGTTGTAGCATTGAGAAAAATCTTGTTCAAAACATTCAAAACTAGGTTGCTTTTCAAAATTTGACCCAAATGTAGATTCATGTCACAGAACTTACCGATAGAATTAAGGAGTTTACATTATTTCAATTATCGTTTATTGCCAGTCAGCATACATAATTCTTCAGATATTAATAACGCAGCCTCACCTGGAATCAGAAAAGTAACGCTCTACATTAAACATTTATACACAAGTGACTGGACATATTTTATAAAGTCTAATGAGATACAAATGATAATTTTGTGTCTGCAAACCCAATAATCGGGGATGAATTTTCCGCAAGAAAGTCACCAAGTACCCAATAAATTTAGGTTTTTGGCTAAAGCTCAAAATTAATAAATGGTCAAATGATGCAACAATGCTAAATAAGTCTTCGGTGAATGGAAAAACATGAAAATTGTATGTGCCCACAATAAAATATCATTTGACACAAAAATCGCGCAAGGTTTGCTAATTTCACAATTTACACTTCTTTTTCCCCATGCCTCATATTCTCTTAACTGTTCGGAATCATATCATTTCACTTTTCTGTAACATAATCCCAGATGAGGAAGGGGAAGTTTCTTTTTCTGTGAGAAAACACTAATTTGTTCCATCGACGTCACACAATGGAACACGCCTTTCAGAGAATTGGGCCGTGACATGTTTGACGTGAATTTGACTCGTCAACTGTTGAAAGTTCAAAGAACGATTCAAACGGGAAATTTTACAAGGTAACCGATGGAAACACTTCTCCACTTCTCCGTTTTGTATTAGCAAAGATGTAAGCTTTCGCAGTTTCCAAATCATGTCAGATTTCCCCTATTGAGTCGCTTCACTGTGCACCACAACTGAAAGTAACACTAATGTTTAAAATACATTTAATATTCCTTTCCTTTCCGTCATTTGATTTTACCTCGAGTGAATCTATAAAAGTATCCGTTAGTTGCGTTGAATTCATCGCGGTCAATTCGGACTTCGTTGGGGAGACTCAAACTCTAGCAGAAATGGACGTATTTATGCTAAAAGGCACCATATGCATAGGGAATTACGTGAAACATAGTTCCTTTCAGCATAAATACGTCCAAATAATGAGCTGGGGACGGAGCTATAGATGCATAACCTCAACACCGACGAGTGAAAAATTCTCGCTCCGGAGAGTTTAACTTCCGCGAACATAGACGCACCCAAAAAGTTCCAGTTTAACCAGTTCAAAGACCCGACTCGGAAGCGAAGTTTTTTCTGCTCTCCGAAAGACCACAACTTCCCTCCTCCGCACAGTAAAGCGATTCCGTGTGAGAGATCGGGCATATGGACCACATTTTGCAGTAAGGAACTACTATTTCTGGGCTTATTTCAAGAATAATCATATGCGCTATTAGTTACCCTATTCAGAAAGGTGTTTTTGTGGATGCGCCAAAAACTGTATATTATAGAATCCTCGCACGAACAATATAAGCAATGTGATGTAATGAGTTTTAAATTCGGAAGTCAACGATACTTTTCGTCTAAGGATGATTGATGAGCAACTTGTTGAGCAAACAGTCTAATGAAGTTTCCGAATTGATGACTAATGAATGACGCGGTGAGCCCTAAGCGAGGCTGTCTTTTGCGAATTGCATCAGGATTGCTAAACCAATTGTGCAACTTTTAAATCGTCGCAGTCTGCATTAAGCGAAATTACGGAGTTTCTACATATTAACTGTCACTGGACCCTCCATTGGTATCTTGGCCGAAATACGATTTCTTCCTAGAACACCACATTAAATTCATCTTGTGACAATACAGACCATCCAAATTCGGAATATTGGTCAAAATTGACATGTCTCAGCTGTCTCAAAAGCTCGTTGCATTGTGAGCCCAGGGTGGCATGATAACGTAAGAAATGAATGAAAATAGGAAATTTCAGTGAAATACTTCATAAAATTTCACGAAACTATGTAATATCTCATATTTTTCATGAGCTAGGGTATGCAACTCGCACTCAAACACACAAAAATAGAGGAAACTCACATTTTTTACATTTTGCGGAACACGAAAAGGAACAAGTCTTTTTCAACATCTTTCATAAATCTCTGAAATTTCATGAAATATTTCACGTGAAATTCCAATATTTTATTTTTCATGAAATTCTTTCACCCTGTGTGCGCCGATGGGATTCCGACCGCCAGCGCAACCGCAAATGAATTCCACTCGGCGTGTTGCATACGTGCTCTTGAAACTCGGGCAGCTGCTCAAATTTTCACACTCGAAAAAACAGCGTCTACAAACCGCGGGGTTCGTGAGGAGTTTCGTCAAGTTGGATTTTGATCTTCGCTTTTTAGCCTTGGCTCCCGATCGCACGTTCACGCTGCATTTTTATCGCGAACATTACTTTTGAGTGCGAAACAGACGGGACGTATCCGAAATGAGAGTTCGGAAAAAGACGTATGTAAAATAATTCAGCGGGCTGATTATTCAAATTGATAAACGAAGCGATAGGCAAAGGAGACAAAGAGAAAATTCATCGAACATACTGATGGAAGCGGATGGAGGGGCTTGGAGGACACAGTGCATAAGTGCAGTTTTTGCTATTTCGAGAGACACGCGTTTGAAGTTTCCAAATTACGTGGATCCTTTTGGCGTACAGGAAGTTGAAACTGCGACTTTTTGATGCTTAAAAATTGGAAGTTCCGAGCGAATTTTTCGCAAAATATGCATTAAGACTAGTTTTAATTGAAATAATTGATGTTTCAATTTTTTCAAAAACTGCACTTATGCGCCTTGTCCTCCAAGCCCCTCAAGTCATCTCGATGGTGAAACTACCATACCGCGTATCTCGATCCTGGACGTTGCTAATTCCCCGCTATAATTCCTTTTTAAATGGAAAACTACTCAGCGTCAAATATTAAAAAATACCGCGATTTTCCTTCTCTGTTCGAAGAAATTTTTTTGAAAACCTCAAGTAATGATATTGATGTGTTCTCCTTCTTGCGAAATTTTTGCGCTTTCTCAATATTGAGAAAGCGGTCCAGAAGTACTGCAATACTTCCGGACCGCCCTTAAAAAAATAATTACCATTTCCGGACTTTCCAGAAATTCCGATCTCGTAGACACCCTATCCAATGACAAAAGGGAAACAACAGGTTGCGAGCGCGAGGTGACAAACGCGTCACCCTCAAACTTTGTCGAAGCTCAGGCCGCCTCATCTCCGTTTCACGGTCAGGTTTCGACCCCGTGAAAGCCGAATTAGGTTAATTGTTAAAATAATATGTATTTCTGCCCAGCCGTTGCCCGTTGAACTTCGAGGGCTAACATCAATTATTTTGACCGAGTAGGCGTCTGTGACTGGGTGGGGCGACTCGTGCTATAATTAAATTAATGATTCCTTCATGTTTTGTGGATTCTGAACTGTTTGCCAAATTTACTAGATGCAAATAGAAAGTGAAATTCATAATTTAATCGAAGGGGTAACGTCGAGGCAACCCCTATTTCTAGCAGTGAAGAACAGTTTATTTCTGATTGGCCGACAATTTCAGCGGGAAAATCCGATTATCGCAGGGTGCCGAAAGATTTAGCGCAAGAGAAAAATAACTAAGGGGGGTTCAGAATAAAAGGAAATAACTCGAAAATGAGGCAATATTTTAGTAAATTGAACATTATTGCAAATAGCAAGGTGTAATAAATTATGAAAATAAAGACAAGCTCAATTGACACTTCATACTTAAAACAAAGCAAATACCATAAACATGCTTAGACTACAATATTATGCGAGTCTATGGTATTTTCTTTGTTTTAAGTATGTAGTGTCATTGATGATGAGCTTTGCCTCAAAGGTCTCTGCTGCAAACTAATTAAAACATATATTTAAAAATGCGAGGTAAGGCTAAACTCGTCTTTATTTTCAGTAAAATTCAAAAATCAACTTTGGGAGCTTTGCAATATACCTTCAAGACGTACTTTTTGAATTGTTTTGAAGTGTCCCTGGGGCCGGATAGTCTTTTTCCCGATAAAAGCGTAGCTCTATTTTCACGTGAGCCCTGCTGTTGCCCATGCTTTCCAGGGCTTATGTAGAAATTGAAATACGCTCGTACGCTAAGAGGAGTTACGAAATCTTGGGAATAAATTCCTGACAAACTTCAGCGTGATGTGACGTTTGAGGATTTTGGGGGAAATATACTGGAGAGCATTGCGAGTGTGCGCCTGGCGCCATCGCGCCTTCAATTATGCAGATGCAACACGGACATTCATCAAGTACGAATAGTTGTATCTCTGCGCCGTCGTCAGCGCGCTTTTGTATTTACATATGGTGTTTGTTTCCGTTTGCCTTTTTCGTAGTGGTTTTTCAAGGGCTACGTGAGCAACGCAGCCGAGGACAGGAAAGACGTACTAGTCCAGGCGCCTAGTAGCTAAAAATGAGGCTACCTGGAATTTTGGGTACACAGCGATTTTTTTGGCTGACTTTATGTTTTTTGGGTCGCTGAATCCGAATCTGAAGTTTCCGCACGCGTATCTGGTGAGCATTTTCCGCTATTTTGAAAAAATGGCCTAAAAAGGCCTTTTTTTGCGGTTTTTTTGATATAGCGGCTACGGATGAGGAAAAGTCCCGGATTTAGCTAATGTTTTGAATAGCTGACAAAATTTGGAAGAAAATGGTATATGAATATGCTAGGTTTGCTCAAAAATTGAGGAACCTCGGATTTCGGAACTTTAGAACGCTTCGGAACTTGGCTGACCGCGGCGAGCCGGATCGCGCGTTGACGGGTGCGCCGCGAAAACGTGAATAGGCGCGATGTTCACGATGCTGTATCTTCCTCAATTTTTAAGCAAACCTAACATATGTATACACCATTTTCTTCCAAATTATGTCAGCTATTCAAAACATTAGCTAAATCCGGGACTTTTCCTCATCCGTAGCCGCTATATCAAAAAAACCGCAAAAAAAGGCCTTTTTAGGCCATTTTTTCAAAATAGCGGAAAATGCTCACCAGATACGCGTGCGGAAACTTCAGATTCGGATTCAGCGACCCAAAAAACATAAAGTAGGCCAAAAAAATCGCTGTGTACCCAAAATTCCAGGTAGACTTACCAGGCGCCTGGACTATATTCCGGCCTCGTTTTTTGACTATTTTCTCCTGAATCTAAAACTGAAAGACACCGTATCGGCATCGGATATAGCGAGACATCGTGGTGAGTTCACGCCTCACGCCATCGCGCCTTCAATTTTGCAGACGCAACACGGACATTTATCAAGCACGAATAGTTGTATCTCTACGCCGTCATCAATGCACGTCCTATCCTCTGCTGTATTTCCATGTTGTGTTGGTTCCGTTTGTTCAAGTTCGTCCGTTGTTTGTGAAGTGGTGCTTCAAGTGCTACAAGTGCAACCCAGAGCACACTGAAAAAATAATCTCGGTGTATTTACTGAGAAAGGGGTAAAATTACCAAGAATTCAGGGTTCTATTTGATCCCAGTTTTTTCTTGGTAAAATTACCATCTATGGAATTGGTTATTTTACCGAGAAATCTCGGTAAAATTATTGCACTTTCTCGGTAAAATTATTGCACTTTCTCGGTAATTTTACTGAACCTTGGTAAAAACGCCAATATTTTTTATCGACTGTGGTAGAATTACCGAGATAAAATGGCAAAGTTACCGGGAATTGATCACCAATAAAAGCGGTATTCTTACCTGAAAAAAAAACAGTAAAAATATCGGTTTTTAGGTGAGCTTACTAGTCGGTCTTCGTAAAATTACCAATAATTGGTAAAAAAAGTGAGATGGTAAAGGTACCAAAGGACCTTGGTAAAAACGCCGAAAATTATTTTCCAGTGCATAAATCATTGATTGACCTATTCTTCTATTTATTGAATCGGAGGTCCCATCGAACCTGCCTTTGTGAGCGCAATTTAAAAGATTATTGCAAATTGTGCAGCTAGCAACTTGACAACATCGCTAAGGGTTTGCATTTCGCGATGGCGGACGGCGCGACGTTAGGCCGGCTCGCCCGCGCTATTCGCACCTCGCCTTTTTCGGCAATCCATCAAGCCCTTATCACTGTAATTAGCCTGCTGAATGACATGCGGTGTTGCCAATCCGTGCTGAAATCAACGTAATTTCCTCATGAGTGTGCTATTCCATCGATCGGCTTTTAAACGAGTTGGCATCGTCGATGAAGGAGAAGAAGCAGCAATCCTTTCCAGACTATATAGACGGGTTGGTATAGAAATTGCGCCTTTATACTCCGGCCCTGGTAATATGATAAGGAGGAGGGAAAGAGAAGCAAGATCAACCACCCTCTCGTATTTCTCTCTCCTCTCCCAAAAATGAGTCACAAATAAAAAGCTTCGGTTCGTTGGGAGCATTTTAATTTTTGGTCCGGTCAACTGAAGTTTTTGGTCGTAAGAATCGATCCTCAGCTTTGGAAACTACAGCTCCTCTAAGTCGTACTATTCAGGGTTGCCACGGTCAGGGAATTCAGGGAAAACCTGGAAAAGTCAGGGGAAAAAAGTGCTCTGGAAAACCTGGAAAAGTCAGGGAATTTGACCAAAAACAGCTAAAAGCCAGGGAAAAATTGATAATGTTCACGAGTTGCTTAAAATCTTTCTTTTTTCGGTTTTGAACGCAATATAAATTGCGATGAAGTGGCATATCTCGCGATGCATTCAAGAGTCAAATTATGCAGCCGTATTTGGTCGCCAACGCAACAAGCAACGCAAATTGGAATGCCCTCTTCCCCCCAGCCTGCCTAACTCGCTCCGTCGGCGTAGTCGTGAAACTAAAGCCCTCGATAGACGATCAAATTCCGACGATCCGACGATTCCGATCAAAGAAGACGTGCTGTTGACTGATGGTCACCATCTACCATCAAATTTTGACGAGCCGCACTTTTTTGTCAAAGTAGGTTTCACCATCCATCGCCGTGTTCGCATTTCCAATATGGCGAATTAACTAAATGTTATGAGAGGAGTTGTTGTCACGTGCGTTTATATTATTTTTGAATCTTGTGGAATCATTTATTCTTGCAATTATTAAAATGGACCCGCGATTAGTCTTTGTTAAGAACGAAAGTGCACCACCCACAACAGCAAAAGTAGTATTAAATGTTATCTGGAAAACCCAGCCAAATTAGACTAGTTGCACTAGTGCACTGAAGATTCAACCCAAGAAAACTACTACCATCATCAACAAGAGAAACCGCGACGAAGACTCAACTGCGACCCAAAAGAAGTGGCCTCCTCCTGCAGCCTGATTATTGAAATTTTTTGTTTGTCGGATCGACATAGATGACATAGGTTAAAAGGCGGAGCGTGATTGGTCGGCTATGTCTTATCGCTGCTTTATCGTGCCTTTGTCAGGTGGAATGATCGACATACTGTCGGAAACTTAAGAGGTGCCGTTAGCTTGTCGATCATTCCACCTGACAAAGGCACGATAAAGCAGCGATAAGACATAGCCAACCAATCACGCTCCGCCTTTTAACCTATGTCATCTATGTCGATCCGACAAACAAAAAATTTCAATAATCGCCCCGCTGGACACAAAGTCCGCGTGTCGCGAACCCAACCGTCCGCGTCTGATCTCGGTTCATAGGTACGATTTGTGAGTTTCAATGACCAATTGACCCCCCCCCCCCAAAAAATAGCACAAAAAAAAAACAAGCGGGAAAGCTCTAATACGTGGGTATTAGAGAAGCGCTCAGCGGTGAGCGCAATTTTAATGAGTCCCAGATTTAATTTACTACCTATTAACTGAGTATTTTAAAATTTGCAATAATTAAAACATCTAAAATTGTGCTTCCTCCCCCACCCCCCGAAAAAAAATCCAAGATCCATAAGAAAAATAATGATCCATTACTTAAGTACCGAAATATTAATACATAAAAAATCCTCGATTTCTCATAAAAACAGAGAAAACTATTACGGCTCCAAAAAAATAACTTTTCTAGATCATTTGAAGAAAATGTATCAAAGATGAACGTATCACTTAACGAGGCCAAATTAATTGTTTTAATGATGCCCTAATTGGACACGTAAAAAATATTATAGGTAAATAAATGAACGAAATATAAATATTAATAGGTAAATGATGAGACAATAAACGAAATCGATCAACTGCAACTGATTGTGAGTACTGAAGGTAACTTTTCGCGAATCGAAGGCACCATGTGTCCGCTAGGTTGCAGCACACTACGCTAAAACCTTCTAATGACTCATGATCAGACACAACCTTTCCTATGTTTATTGTTTATGCTCTATGATACTCTGTCTTCGTGATAACAGGATTTCATACAATACAATAATCTAATACGTAATTACGTAAATAGAGAAAGAGAATTCTTGCAATACCAGAATTATAACCAGGGTAAACGGAAATTACATTCATTTTTTCCTCCTCATATTATGTTGAGCCTTAGTGAAAAATCTTTCCCACTTTCCTTCCGCAGTTTTCCTTCTGACAGCAAATTGTTAATCATGTTCTCCTGAAATCCTTGCTTTCATTTAGTAGATTCGGAATTTCTCATAAATTTCAGGAATTTAAATGCGTTTACAGAAATTTCTGGCCAACCAAAGGCAGAAGTTGCCTCTACGCCTTAATTTATAAAGGTAACTTACGTTCTGTGTAATTAATAAACCATGCTGGCCCAATTATCTGAAACCCTCTATACTGTGATAACATTCGAATCAGTCACTGTTACAGGGACAGTAATATCTTCAATGTAATCTATAGGGATATTGTAGGTATAGGTATATCGTAACAAGTCAACAGTGAAACTAGCAGACCATGTATCTCGTTTGCGGTGCTTAAAAATCTCCGCTCCCATTTTATTCTTTTGACAGAGAACAAATCATTTTTCCTCCTTGGTTTTCACAGAGTTTTCTTTGCACAGAGAAGAAAAATTGCAGAAGTTTTTATAAATTGATGTTGGTTGGTTTTCCGTGTAAAGAAGAAAGTATGAAAGGAAGTCTACAACGTCGCAAACCGAGATACGGGGTCTGGTAATTCCACCGTCCAACTGTATTTTACAGAAATTACATTGTGAGTATGGAGCTGATCACTAGAATTACTATGCATAGATATGTACCTAGGATAAGGGTGGTTGCAACAGTATTTGTCATGAATGGTCCATGACACCTGCAGAAAAGATCGGTGGTTCCTGAGTGATGATAAGAGGACTCGTAGGTTTCGTTGAAACGCATGATTCTCATATGTATCTGTAGAGGTATAGAGTTTTGGCCTGCTGAGGAGTTGAGTAAATTAGGAGCCATTGCTCATAAGCTGATAAAGTTAGGAGGAAACACGATGAAACTGTAGAACTTTTGATACTTTGAGAATGTAAACAAAGACTCAACCTCAAAAATCTTTCACAATAATATTGTGTACTCAATTTCCAAAAACTCTATGGTTCATGAATTTTTTAATCAAAGGTAAGTAAAAGTTCTCCAACTGGATGAGAGATGGCCGTAGTGATCATTCGACGAAATTCTCTCTGAGCCATTTTACCTATTCATGGAATCAAGTAATGTAGGTCCCCGTTTATTAGACGATGCGACGCATGAAAAAATGCCAGGCGAAAGCAGTATCTTTTGTTATTGTAAGTCATAAAATCAGGTTGTAGGTAAGAAAACTTCCTCACACATGGAGGTGATGTAACTTTCAACCTCATCTCCTACATAGTCTGGTGGAACACTTATTATCGTCTTACGGTAAGTAATGGAGAAACCTTGTTTTATCGTCTCAAAGCGAGTCCTTAAGGAAGGTTATTTACCCTCTTTACTGAAAAGTAGACAACAGGCCAGTTGAAATTTTGCTCTCATTGAGCGTTCAAATGTCTGTGTTAGGTCTGCGGAGATAACACATAAGGTGTCTTGCAATGAATCTGACGGAACCAAATTCACCAGAGAGTGAATGAGTAAATGAGTCATGAAACCTAGAATTTTTAGTACAAATAAGAGGCTAACACATACCTTTGTTATGGAGCAATGTGAGAGGTAGAATGTAGCGGTTTCAGAGTAGAGTGTTATAAGGAAGATTTATGAAACTGTCGGTGCCGCAAAAAATCTTAGACTTTGAAAGTACACAATTTTCTGCTACTTCAGATATCTCAGATTTTTTGACACCTAGTTAAACTCAATAATTAGAAGTTGTGAACTGACAGGGATGTGATGACGACATCGCTTTGAGAATAACAGATATTCTATGATCAAGGATACACTCGAGCGGTCCTTTTCATAATTTGCAGCGATGAGGTGGTGACAATTACGAAGGTACAAATCCCTGCGCTTGAGCTGCGCAAAATGCTCCAGTCGTTTATCTATGCTATTCAGCATAAAAATGCAAACCGTGTTGTAATTGGTGCTTGAGAACAACTGTGGTACACTAGTATAATGAAGCATTTTGCATGTATCGCAAATGGCAGATCTCCTACCTGACATACTTTAATTAACCCAAAAACACTAAAACAGTCTCTGAGGTAGCATGATAATTGGTCAAATAATTTCACAGCATTATACTTCAGAAACTTTCACAAACTTCACGAGGTGGGCAGAACGAGTCTGAAGACAAGACACGACATACGTTGAATAATTCCAAAATATTATGCTTCAAATTTCAGACAATTTCACAATCTTAAATTTCACAACACAATCTTAAACGAGGCGGATGGATTATGGAATTAATTATGGATGGAGGGAGATGGACGAAATATGAAAACACAAAGGAGTAAGCGAGACGCGAGAAGCAAATACGGGAGAGTAGTGTCATCTGAATCTGAATCGCGGCTATGTACCTACAGAAAATGAACATTGATCTTATTAAGCCAGAAGAGGGCCAAAGACGCCAAAACTCATGAACCAATCAGAGAAGGGCAAAAGGATGGCAATACTCTCCAGTACCTAGGTCAAAGACACATAACCTAGATGTAGGCGAATTCTACTAAGGTCTCCGAATAAGGTTATCACCGGTGGAAAAGTTTTCGGAAAACAGAACGCGAATCTTGAACTTTCAGAAGTAATTATAGGATAACTATAAACCGCATAGCAAAGAGAGTTTTAGGACTGTTATTTATTTCTTACGCTAATTTGCATTTAATCGTATTCACAGAGGCATAATGAGGTAATCAAAAAAAAACAAGCAGTGAACTCCAACACAATGTGTTGATAAGGCGCGTCATTAACTCGCACATATCAACCCCTTTAGTTTTCATTTACAGAGATTTCAAAATAGGCAAACAGCATAAAAAGAGAATTCACGATCCAACACTGCGAGGTCAAAGACGCACCTTGACGAGACCGTGTATTGTGAAAGTAGAAAGCTATTCGATCGAATTTAAGTTTTTTGATCTGCCTCAAGCAAAATCTTATCAGATTCTTGAAGAAAAGTGCTACGGAATAATTTAAGCGAAGAAAGGAAAAATTCTGTCGAACTCCTAGAAGATAAAGTCGATTTAAAGGTATTTTGGGGCTAAAATACCCAAATCACCGGTAGTAAAAATCCCGTTATATTATTGAAAAGAAATTGACTCGATATAAATGCAATTGCATTAAATACGTCTTGATTTTGTTATTTTAAACGTCTTTCCATGCAAAGAAGTTCAACCATGTCGTTGCTTTATTCATTCATGAATTGAAAGTAAGCAATCTACATCCCGAAAATCTACTGATTTGCCGTAAAAAATTGCAGAAACTTGATATACCAGGTCGATGCACCCACTCGTTGAATTTACCAACCAATTTTGTGAGTGCAAATGTGTAAGAATCAATATGCTATAGTCATTTTGGGTGCATTTATTTTTCATGAAACAATAATAATTTCAATCCCGAAAAACCATCAATTTTCCGTATAAAATCGAAAAAATCAAAATATGTCAACTCCCCGACGTGAAAATTAGATTCTACGTATGTAAAATGTAAATACTTATGTATCGATATGCTGAACAGAACTATGTGTGGACAGTCAGAAGCCCGCGGCAACATTAATTCAACAGAAAAACTGTAAAAATTAGATAGGATTTTAGCCGCTTTGCCCGCCTCTCCTCGCTACTTACAACAAACCGTTCTTATACTCATCTCAAAATTTTTCTCAGAGCTTTGGGTTATTATCAGCTTCCATTTAAACTCCGGTTCGATGGCCGAATCGGCTGCCAAAAAAGCAAGCCACTGTTGAGGGGTTCTATGAGAAATTCGTGATATTATCGGCTCTCAGGAAATCACCCCATGGCTAAAATTGGTGGTATAAATGTTTAAGTGCTTAAAATAATCGTATTCAAGAAACTAAGGAATTAAACTATGGAGTCAATTTCTTTTTAATAATATAACGAATTTACTACCGGTGATTTAGCTATTATAGCCCCAGAATACTTTTAAAGCGCCTTTGCGTTCCAGAATCTCGACGGAATTTTTTTTTTTTTTTTTTTTTTGCTTAAACGATTCAAGAAACATTGTAGTTAAAAATATAAAGATTTTTCGATTTGGACGTATGAAAAATGTTTAACTCGTTCAGGCACACCGTGTATTGTATGGAGTACTGCTGTTATTCGACCGTTGTCTTCAGGTCAAAATTCTTACAAAGAAGCCCCTTGCAAGAGGCAAATTTTTTGTAATTTCTCCCAGTTTTTTCAGCGTTAGGTATATAAATGAATTGTTTGTCAAATTTTGAGGTCAATTATATTTAATTGTAATTTATACTTTCTTTTTTTCCCCTTCATTTTATTTTTCGTATCGAGGAGTCGAGGTTTTGTTGATTTCTTCGGATTTCGATTACTGTAACTTCTCTTCTATTCGGCCGATTTTTATGAATGAGGTCTCTTTTTATTTGTGTTTTAACGGAGAGTAAGGAAAAAATTGCTAAATACATGCGAAACAATTTTTTTTGAAAATTGGATGAATCCTAGCGTGACGGTGAAATGGTTAATGAAGCGTGAGTAATTGGGGTACGGGTATCGGCCGCGTTGGGACCCAAGGCCCATTGTTCTTCGTGACGCCGACGCAGTGATCAGGAGCGTGGGGACGAGAGGGCTTAGTGGACTCCTGTATGAGCCACGTTTAGCAAATGGTCTAATGAGTCTCGAGGCTCATCACAGATTGCACTTACCACTATCCTGGTGGCCCCGGCTATCAGAGCAAGGAGTACCAACTTTTGAAAAGGATAACAGTGTTGTGGAGATATGTCAAAGCAACGTTGTGAACAAAACGGAGTGAGTGAAATTCTCATTCAAGGAGTGCCGAACTGGTCAGCCATCCTCGAATCAGTTCGCTTGCTTCCGCTTATATATGCATATTTTAAATCAGCGCGCCCCATTCTAAGGTTTTTTTAAAAAAAACCAAGAAACGTAGACTCTTGGTATTCATTACACATAAACTAGCGAGCCCCAGAATGAGAAACAAATTTTAATCATTATTATTGACGGATTAGTAAACTTTTTACACGCTTTGGAAAATCTCAGAAGTTCGCGGTAGTCACTTTTCGGTAAGGAACTAGGGGACTCGGTTATTGTATCGAGGGGGGGGTCGAAACGATCGCAAAGGCGGTATACTACGTATACGCGCCAAAAAAGTAAAAATGGCGTTTCGTGCATCGATGAGTTGGTGCGCCATTTGATCGCTTGAGCGCCCTACTATACTAGAGCTCCAGTGGCAAATCGAAATCAAAAAGCGCCGCCTATCGGCTGAGCGCTTAAAACAAAAGAAAACATCATCTATGTGTAGCAGTCTGAGAAAGCGGAATATTTGAATAGCGCGACCTAATTTCTGATAAACTTCGTTCGCTCTCCCACGTGGCTCAGTTTTTTTTTGTGTTCGGTGTTTGACAAACTTGATTTTATCTGGCCGCCACCTCGTTTTCTTCTAACCTCTCATTTCATTCTAATCTCTCTTCTTCTCTTTCATTTCTAATTCTCATTTCATTGTCTGTTGATTCATGGTTTTCACACGAAGTAAAGTTTTCCGTGTATTTTCCTCCTCCTTTCATTTGTAATTTTTGAGTTCTAGTTATTTTCTAAATAAAACCTTGTGAAAAATAATTTTCGGTTTTTTTTCCCTTCAAAGGTATGATTCATTCACAAGATTCAGAGCCCTGGTACCAAATACCTTTTTCTTTTCTTTTTCAAAATTGTTCAAGTATCTATCTATTATCAAGTGGGCTGGGAGTTTGTTCTTTCTTCAAGAATTTTGCCCAGTTTTTGTGTGTATTTTTGAAATTTCAACTACGACCGATGAATAACCACTAACCGTTTAATTTTCTTCTTTAAAGTAATTCGAGTGTCTAGGATTATTGCAAACGCAAAGCATCAAAGTTCTTGAAAAAATAAACCATTTGAAGCTCACTTTAAAAATAGGGGTTTGAAAAATCCTGGGAAGGGAGAGATAAATAGAGAAGCGAACACCAGGGAAGACCCTTTTTTTTAGAGTGTTTCTTCAAAAGAACAATCGTTCAAAAGTTTTCATTTCTAAAACAATTATTGGGTTGCTCAAGAAAGTCAACAGCATCAAAATTAAAAGAAAAAGTTAACAACCCTTTTTGTATTTCCAAATGTTCTACAATTAATTTCTGACTCCTTAGCTTAAGCGCGTTTCAAATGAGACGCTATATTAGTGCGATGGTAGCAAGCAAGGTGTAAAGAGCCTTGTTAAAAATGGGTCGAAATTCGCCCCTTTTTAGGCCCTCGATTTTGCAAACGGGAATTGTGCCAAATTATTGCATATGATGCCCTAAGTCTCTGGTAAAAATTTCAGCTTGAGTTGAAAAGTGGTTTCGGAGATACGGGGGGGTGAAGTGGGGGAGTTGAGCGGCTGGCGTGCGCTATTTCCGCGGCTGTTCCTCGCCAAATCTTCGTTTTGATGTCACCCGTTACATGTTTTTCTATGTAATTTTTTGCGTACTTTCCATTTCTGGCCTTAAAAATTACTTACAACCACTTTTCGAGGCGCTAGGGGGTGAAAATAGAGGTTGAACGGCCAGCGGCGCGCTCTTTCCTTGGCTGTTCCTCGCCAAATCTTCGTTTTGATGTCACCCATTACATGTTTTCCTATGTAACTTTTCGCGTACTTTCCGTTTCTGACCTTAAAAATGACTTACAACCAGTTTTTAAGGCGCTAGGGGGTGAAAGTGGGGGTTGAGCGGTTGGCGGCGCGCTCTTTCCGCGGTTGTTTCTCGCCAAATCTTCGTTTCGATGTCATCCATTACATGATTTCCTATGTAATTTTTCGCGTACTTTCCATTTCTGGCATTAAAAATTACTTAAAACCACTTTTCAAGGGGCTACGGATTTTTTTCGCAGTTTTTTTTTATTTTTTTAGTTCTTTTAATTTATTTTGTATTATTTCCTGAGATCTATTCGTGCCGTATATTTTCACGTTTTCTCAGTGTACCTCACACGTCGTACGAGAATATACGCATGATTTCATCCGTACATAAATGATTACACGCCTAAATGATATGCATAGACGAGCGTTCGTAGAAGGGAGATGGTAGAATAATGGCAGAATCATGAAGTAAAGCTTTAAAGCTTTCATGAGGGGGGGGGGAGGCACATTTTTAAATCGATAACTTGCTATAGCTCTTAATTTTTCATACTTCCCTTGACTTAATAAGGGTGACAATTGGTCTTTCAGCGTGAACGTGTAAATGTATCTGTGGTCATAATATCCTTAAATATGGCGTGTAGGCTGGTAATGGCTGCTTTTAAATAAATAAGTAACGAAGTAAAGGACAGATTTTTTATTAATCAGATTAGTGTACTGCCCGGGGCATATCTCAGATTTTTCCCCATATTTGCCATGTCATTTTGGCGTGTAAACATTTATGTACGGATGAAATCATGCGTATATTCTCGTACGACGTGTGAGGTACACTGAGAAAACGTGAAAATATACGGCACGAATAGATCTCAGGAAATAATACAAAATAAATTAAAAGAACTAAAAAAATAAAAAAAAACTGCGAAAAAAATCCGTAGCCCCTTGAAAAGTGGTTTTAAGTAATTTTTAATGCCAGAAATGGAAAGTACGCGAAAAATTACATAGGAAATCATGTAATGGATGACATCGAAACGAAGATTTGGCGAGAAACAACCGCGGAAAGAGCGCGCCGCCAACCGCTCAACCCCCACTTTCACCCCCTAGCGCCTTAAAAACTGGTTGTAAGTCATTTTTAAGGTCAGAAACGGAAAGTACGCGAAAAGTTACATAGGAAATCATGTAATGGGTGACATCAAAACGAAGATTTGGCGAGGAACAGCCAAGGAAAGAGCGCGCCGCTGGCCGTTCAACCTCTATTTTCACCCCCTAGCGCCTCGAAAAGTGGTTGTAAGTAATTTTTAAGGCCAGAAATGGAAAGTACGCAAAAAATTACATAGAAAAACATGTAACGGGTGACATCAAAACGAAGATTTGGCGAGGAACAGCCGCGGAAATAGCGCACGCCAGCCGCTCAACTCCCCCACTTCACCCCCCCGTATCTCCGAAACCACTTTTCAACTCAAGCTGAAATTTTTACCAGAGACTTAGGGCATCATATGCAATAATTTGGCACAATTCCCGTTTGCAAAATCGAGGGCCTAAAAAGGGGCGAATTTCGACCCATTTTTAACAAGGCTCTTTGGCCGTGCGATCATGGCGCGCGTTCTCAAAGGTCAGGGAATTTATCCATTTTCCGTCAGGGAAAACCTGGAAAAGTCAGGGAAAATCATTTCCAAATTTTTGTGGCAACCCTGCCTATGGCTTGGGGTTTTTTCGGAATTTATTCGATTATCTGTGCAGAGTTACAGTTTGAATGACCAAAACTTCGATAACCTCGAACGAAAACTTTGGTGTTCAGTATGAACCAAGCTTTAGTCCTTGTAACTGATTTTTCATTCTTCGTGGCATAGAAACAACAGAGCTTATGAGATGAAAGTACAGAGAAAAATAAAGATTGTATAATGCTGCATTAATGAACAGGCGTGCCTTGTTGTGATAGTTCGCGAAGTAACGTGTTCCTAGAAACAACAATGAAATTGCGTAGAGCTCGCGTGGAAAACACGATCTTGATTCCAGCGATTGGAGCGCCGAGTTGAAGAGACTTTCCTTTCAATTATCAGCAAGAGGAAACCGAAGGCTCTTAATGCTCGTTTATGTGACTGGTTTTCAATTAGAAAAAGGAACTTTTAATAATTAATTGCTTCATTAATTAAACGCTTTTAATTGCGTTTTTCTCGAAGTTAGGGTTTCACAAATCACGGACTTCAAAGCATCGAGCCTTCGTCCATTTGAGTATTGATGTACAATTTGAGTCAAAATGTGAATAACGCGCTTTCCTCGGAGCAAAACCAAATCAATTTTTGAAGATAAGATCTTTTACCGCAACTCTGGCCACATTTCAGGGTGTTTAGTTCTTTTCAAAGAAAACATCCACAGATAATTCGAAAAGATTGGGTCAAAATGCAGAAAATATCCCTGATCACCGGCAAATCTCCGTGAGAAAATTCCACGAATCCATCAATTTTAAAATCGGAGGGTAAAATATTCTTACCAAATCAGTCGTTTTAGGGCAGCTAAAAACTCTATAATCCCATAACATTCTGACGCCGAGAACGAGGTTTTTTCGATCACTCAATTTTTCTAGAGACGTTAAGTTCTTCCACGTCTCAAATGTACAAGAGAGAAATTGATAGCTCCACAAGCAAAAGTCTTCATCAGAAATTAAACGAGGTTGCAAATTATCAATCCAAAGATTTTTACAATGTAACCCAAAAAATTTAATTCTAAAGCAGAGAAAAACGAACCGAAAAAGATCAAGCAAACGCTCAAGTTACTGTGTGATCTGCTTCAACAATATGAACACAAAATGTCGGTTATTTTTCTTACTATGAAGGTACTAGGCGTTTCGACGGATCTCATTTATTTTTTGCTATTCTAAGCTTTCAAATCGCGATTCTATGACCAGTGCAGTTGACCAAGCTTAAGCCATTTAAAACCCAAAGAAGACAGGCAACAAAAGTTTCGGGTCAATTATAAAAATCGGGAATGACACTGGGACAGGGTTGCCTAAAAAGATTTAAATTTTCGATTTGACAACCTTCAAGCTTCCGTAAAGAAGAATTTCAGGATTGGCTTGCAATGCTAACTTTAACGAGACTGCAGGAGACATGGGTTGTAAACCGAGGCTTTTAAATTCACGTGGAAAGGGAGGAGCTTGGAAAGGAAATTTAATTACTCTAAAAGCTGAATACGTGAACTGGATTCATTACTAAGCCTTAGCGCATCAAATGGCCACAAAGGGCTGTATAACCTTAAATTTACATAGGTACTCAAATGACTCTCATACCACCAAAATAAACGATGTGTCATTTTCCTTTGATAGGTGTTGAACACGAAAGAAAATAGTTCTCATTTACTGAGAGAAATTAAGCATTTCACCTCGATACTAATAATTTTGCCAAAAACCAAGTGATCTTGTCAAACTATCCAGAGGAATGATATTCATTATTATTGGCATTTAACCTTCCGACCAATTATAATGAGAGGGCTCAAGCCTTTTTCTACCATCAACTAGAGTATTTATTTCCGTTGACGCATATTTCTTAAATTTTAAGAAGTAGTACTCTCAATCTTGACAAAAATAAATATTCTTGACCATTCAGGACATTATTATTACTCTCAAATCAGTGAATGCAAGAACTATGATCTTGAAAATTACGTCAGTAAAAATCTAAAGAATATACATGTACTTAGAATTTTTTTTTTTTTACATTTTAAAAGTAGTAGTTGAAGGGAGAAGAGCGATCATGGTTGGAAATAATTATTATACGGATTAAAGTAACAATCCTAAAACCTTCATAGCATCAGTCCTCTTTTTTCTAGTTATAATTAGACAAGCATTCTTTTGGTAAGTGAGAAAATGTCATCACCGGTGAAGTATAATATCAATCCTCATAAATACTTCATAATTTCTAAAAAAATTAGACTTCTTTTAGTGAAAGAAAAAAGGTAGAAGGGTTCGCGTGGATGTGATACGAAAATTATCTACTTCAGCAATCGCAAAGCATGAAAAATATTCCTTTCATTTTTCGTTAAAAAAAATTAACCACTTTAAAACACCATACAGTTTTTTGTTTACAGGATTTTTGTGAGGATATAAAAACTCACCACTGATTCCCCAATATGAATGCAATTCCACACGCCTACAGAGGGATTTCACCATCTTTTTCGTTTTTCTGAACTAGAGGTCTCTCTTATCTTTGTTCTCATTCGAGGTAGACTGCTACGCTTGTCCTCTATCAGTATTCCTTCCAACGAGAGCCTTCAAATGAGGCAAGATACCACAAGATATGCACGTTTTGTCTACGTGAGAATAATTGAATCAGTGAGTTCGAAAACACACCAACTCGGGTTTTTTTTTTATTTTCACTTTCTTGCAGATTAGTAACACTTATGGATAGAACATCTGCACGCAAAAGGAAATTTCGAAATTGCAATCGGAAATGCTCGAAACAGCGACGGGAAAAGGGAAAAATCGAAGTATTTCATTGGAAATACCAATTTTTGGCCATTTCAAGGGAAACAGGTGACCATCCGATTTTGCGTTTTTCTTTTTTCGGTTCAGTATACCTTGTGCCAACAAGTTATATAATAATTCAAGCGTTATTCAGGTTGAAAAATATAAATTTTTCAGGGCAGACTATGAAAAATCAGTATCTGAAAGTCGGTGAGAACGAAAACACATCAACTCGGAAATGTTTAAACGCTTAATTCTCTGTCATCAAACATGGTGTATCGATTTCAACTTGGTGCTTTACGAAGTCTCTTAGTACTTGTCCTTTGGCACCAAAAAGGTTTTTCTTAAACTAACTTCTTCGCTCGCGGCGCAGCTTTAGGTGTTTCCTGAACAATTTTTTGTTTCCGAGTTGGTGTGTTTTCGAACTCACTGATTCAATTGTGAAGAAGTAAAATTTTTACAACCCTGTTTTCTTACTAGCTTTTTTTTTCTACGTGTGACCCATTTACATTCCTGGTTTAAAAAAAGCGAAAAACAATGATGATAAATAACGCTACAAAATAGGGAAAATGAAAGATGAGGGTAAAAAAACTAGCCCGATCTGCCACAACAATGTCAGTAGTTGCACGTTTTCTTATTTTTTTTCTTCATCTTTACATAAAACGCCTAACCTGTCCCGAAACTTCATTCTTGAAGGCCTGTTCTTGAGTGTTGATTAGACACGTAGAGCAAAGGAGGCAGCACAACATTCAAACATGGAGAAAACGAAACCGCGTCGATGGAGTTTCATATCCCGTTGGAACGGGGATAGAGGGGAGAACAGGCGCTTACGCTACTTTCGAATTCGGCAGGAAATTTCTAACTTCAATCAAAGCGAGTTGTAAGCAAGATCGTATATGGGACACAAAGAGCGGGGATTTTACACGTTGCCAAATTAGAGTTTATGAGCCCTACATTTGGATCGCATTTAGCAAAAGGAGCAGGCGCGATTACAGTGTTGTAAAAATGCTGCTTCTTTATACATATCTAAAAAGACTCCCGGAATAGCAAATAGTTCGTGCTTCCCACCGAAAAATGGTTGACTTCAAAGGAAAATAACCGTGTAAATTTTAATCCTGTACATACAAGTACACTGGAAAAAAAAACACACTGGATCTAGAGCCCAGACTCTTGAAAACGTCGACAAGAATAAGTACTCTTGATTCAATCAGAATCTAGCTTAAATCAAGAACCAAGCCTCTTAATCTAACCGGATTTCGTTTTGATTCAAGCGAAAATCTAATTGAATTAAGAGTATTTTTTCTTGTCAATGACATTCATGTGTGTTTTCAAGAGTCTGGACTCTAGATCCAATGTGTTTTTTTCTTCCAGTTTACGCTGCATACTGTATCTCTTAAGTATTTTTAAATAAAAAGAAGAAGTTGGACGATTTTGAAGACACTGTGATCGCGCTGGTTCCTTTTTGCTTAATGCGACTTATTTATTCTTTTTTTATGGTAAGAATGGTTTCAATAAGGCCGTTCTGAAATGCAAGACGTCCTTGGGACATCGGCTCTGAAATATACTAAATGCATCGATATGACGGTTTCCATCAACTCATCGACGCTGAAACCTAATTGAATCAAAATTCTTCAGTTTAAAAGATTCTTAAATCTTAGATTTCCTCGCGTTAGGTTAGATTTCTTTCTTAATTTTATCTACTCGTGCGTAACATGTAGAAACACTCTTTGAGCCCCTCCTGAAACGCTCTGATCTGAACCTATGGAAAGCAGCTTCACAGCGGAATGAACTTGATTCATGATTCGAAAATTTGAAAACAGCGGAATTATTTTAAGATTAGGTTTGGCAAAAACTTAGGAAATTAACCGAGTGATCTCTCACCGGAAAAAAAACACATTGGATCTAGAGTCCAGACTCTTGAAAACATCGACAAGAAAAAATACTCTTGATTCAATCAGATTTGAGCTCACATTAAGAACCAAGCCTCTTAATTTGAGCGGATTTCCTTTTGATTTAAGCTTAGATCTGATTGAATCAAGAGTCCTTTTTCTTGTCTATGTTTTCAAGAGTCTGGACTCTAGATCCAATGTGTTTTTTTTCCAGTGCTGTACATAAATTGGACAAAATACCTACTACAAACTAGGTAGAGGGAAAGTGTTAAAATAACATCACTGGATGATCTTAAGAGAGTTTTGCAATAAGTCCAGTTTTTAAAACTAATTTTTGCCGAAAAAAACCCCCAAAAAATTCAAAGTGGCAACGACTAGAGTTACGGGTTGCGGGAAAGAAACAAGCTACTCCGAAGTCAATTACTCAGAAATTCGATGGGATGGGTTTTCCCCCATAGGCGGCAGCACTTTCTTCCCCTCAATTTCCTCGAAAACAAATGAATACAAAACGTATATAGCTACTGCTACTGATTCTTATTACCACACCTCCACCGACCGCCTTAAGTGCCTCGAGGAATATTTTTTACGTTTACGCCCGTGAAGGCAAAGCAAGCCTATTTTTCGCTCGTTTCGTCCGAAAAATACGACTTTACTCCGAGGAAGCTGATTGGACCATTTCATGGATTTTAGACGTATAAGCATTGCTTTTTGCACAAAATTTGCAATCTATCTTTACGATACGAATAATTCACATCCATCTCATTATGCCTCAACATATAAAATGAATTACATTTTAGCCATACTCGACATTGGCTTTAAACTAGGTTGCTACTTTGTTCACAGTCTACGATTCGCCCAAAAATAGCATTTTTCAGTATTTTCAGCATAATTTCCAACGCCTTTTACAAAAACAGAACAATATCTTTAGGTATCCGGCTTTTTCCCCTAAATATGACTCCATTAAAAAAGTAACAACTACATTAGCAAAAAGTCAGTGATTCCTGCCTCAGAATACGTATTTCTGCGGAACATAATGAGACTGTAACAGGGACGACAGAAAAGTTGTGGACTGATTCCATTCTTTTAATGAACAGCAATAACCATTTCGTTCATTTTTCGGTCAGAAATCTCAGTGAAAATAGTCTATCAAAGAGCTGAAAATCGTTTCAATATCAAGTTACATATATTACATTGAAATGACTGAAGCACCTAGCCTAGCGTACCGTGAAACGTTTAATCATGCTGTATTATATTGACATGACGACACAGGCTCGACAGCAAAAAGAGCTACACCATTCCTTGGAAATGCGTTTAACATTCTAATTTGAAAGAGAAAAAAGAAAGCTGAACGTCGGCTGAAAGTTTTTAAAATTAATCGGATGAGTTCACCGTGAAAATCTGAGGAAAGCGAAAAGTTCACAGTCATATTGTTAAGTTGGAAATGAATTTTGAACTTTCCTGTTGAGCTCAGACGTTATCTGGTTCTGCACAACGACAATAAAATAAGGCTTAAGTTTACAAAGGATATTTCTCCATTCATTAACATTTTATTCAAACCACGATGAAAGCTCCACCTCAGCACTTCTTATCTCGATCCTTTGTGCTGTGCTTTTGTGAGGCCTTTTTACGCGTATATACTTACAGGACGGAAATACGATAACATAACGATATACGGAATACGAAAATATTTTCTTTCTCGTTTTAAAACCGTGCGGTTAAGGCAATGAAAGGAATGAGAAGTTCAAGTTTAAATCTCAAAATTCTTATTCTTTTTTCTCATTTAAAATTGTGAAATTATCAAAAATAAACTTTCCAATATTATGAGCTAATTTTGACAGTTATGGAATATACAGTCAAACAACAAAGCTGCGAAACAGGGTAAAAATGGAAACATTCATCTACGTAAAACTGTACCGAACTAAGAAAAAGTTCGGCTGCATGAACCAAGTATACAGTTCCTAGAACCAAGATTGCTATTATATGAACTGAATAGTGCGTCCGATATAGAACACAGTGCTTGACAATTCATAGAATTGATATTTTTTTATCAGTGCAGGGTGTATTCTAAAATTTCATTTTCGATATTCCTGCTACTTCCTTGACTTTTCCTGATTTTCAAGTGAGATATTCTCTTGTCTACGCAAATACATAGACACTTGTTTGATTTTACAAGCCAACAAATTTACACTGGAAAAAAAGAATCTTAAATTTGCCGCCAAGAAGTATTTCTTCTTAATTCAAGAATTTTGCTGGTTAATATAAGCTACTTTTTTGCTTAACCCAAGCATTATTTTTCTTGAATCAAGAAAAAGTCAGCTTAAAGCAGAATAAAGAAAATTCTTGGCGGCAAATTCAAGAATTATCATGCTTGATCCAAGCTACTTTTTTTTCAGTGTAATGAATTAAATAAAAAAAATGAATAAACTCCGTATAATTGAAAAATGCCCGACACACTCAGAATTTTCCAATTACCAATTATCCTGATATTTTTCGGTTCTTACTAAGGAGAGACACCCTTGATCTATGGTTAATTTTCCTGATGCCATCTAATTTCCTGATATTTTTCCGGTTTTCACCAACGATAGACACCCACACTATGAACCTCAGGAATATGTTCCTGATATTTTTCCGGTTTTCACTAACGATAGACACCCACACTATGACCTTCAGGAACATGTCCCTGAGTAACAAATTCTGAGAAACAATAGCGATCAAAGTTTAGACTCCAGAAACCTCGAACAGTTACATTTTCTGTCCTAAAATTTTACGCATTAGCAAGTCGGGCACTGTGAGGGCTAAGCGGAACGAGCGAGGAAATTAACATCCACAGGCGGCGAATTAGGGGTTGAGGGGGGTGGGAGGGGGCACTAATGAAATAAAATAGGACGAAATCGATAGGCTACAGCTACCACGCGGCGGCGATACTTATCACGGGCCAACGACAACACACGACGGCCAAAGAGCCATGCACAAAAAGGGCAAAAAACGGCCCATTTTTGGGCCCTCGAAATTGGGGTCGAAGTGAGGTTTTTTTTCATCCTTAGGGTGACCCTTTACACATACTAAAATTTCAGATTGAGTATACGCACCGTTTTCGAGTTATGGGGGGGCAAAGTCCCCGATTTTCACCCATTTTTGCAGGTGTTTTAATGTCGAACTCCGGCTGTTACGAGGTACCAGATCTAGATATTGAAGCGCGGTTTGCGGTGATTTGTTCAGCTACTCCTGTGGTATTTTTCCATATCTTTCACAAAGCCCCAAATGGTTTTTTGGGGGACGGGGAGGGGGGCTTTATTCATACTATCATGACCGTTAGCGCATCTTACTGACTTTACTTTGCTCTCTTCTCTCCACGCCGCGGTCACGATGGTATTTTCTGTTGGGGATTTTTCTTCTTCTTTACATTTTACCAATTTTAATGTCCTCCCCCTCTTTTCCCCTTTTTATCCCCTCCCCCGCAATCCAAACACTTCCTCTCAAGTGTTCTTCCTGTAAGGCAGATATGACGGGGTCATATGTGGGGGATTATTTTTCTTTCTTTACGATTGATAAACTTTGACCCAACTTACTTCTCCCTTACAGGGGTAAGGGCCCCCCTTACCCCTGTATTATCCCCCCCCCCCTGCCCGCTATACTTTACTTGAAGTATTTTGCTCCCTCCGCAGCAGAAATGACGATGTTTCTGGCAAATAATGTTTTACTTATTTTTAGGTAATGAAATACTGAATACATGGGAGCTACCCTCCTACTCTTCTCCATTATTCCCCCTCTTCTTCCTCTTCCCCCTCCCCTCTTGTTCGTCCCTCTTTTGCCTCGTTCTCTTTACTTTTCACTTTTCTTCTACTTTTTACTACTTTTTTGTGGGAGTTATATAGTCACGCGAAGAGAAAGTGGAAGAGAATGTACCTAGGAAAGAATAAATCAAACATAGAAGTGGAAAGAGAAACGTGAAAAATATGAATAAGAAACAATTCTTCACAGGAAACATCGTCATTTCTGCTGCGGAGGGAGCAAAATACTTCAAGTAAAGTGTAGCGGGCAGGGGGGGGGGATAATACAGGGGTAAGGGGGGCCCTTACCCCTGTAAGGGAGAAGTAAGTTGGGTCAAAGTTTATCAATCGTAAAGAAAGAAAAATAATCCCCACATATGACCCCGTCATATCTGCCTTACAGGAAGAACACTTGAGAGGAAGTGTTTGGATTGCGGGGGAGGGGGTAAAAAGGGGAAAAGAGGGGGAGGACATTAAAATTGGTAAAATGTAAAGAAGAAGAAAAATCCCCAACAGAAAATACCATCGTGACCGCGGCGTGGAGAGAAGAGAACAAAGTAAAGTCAGTAAGATGCGCTAACGGTCATGATAGTATGAATAAAGCCCCCCTCCCCGTCCCCCAAAAAACCATTTGGGGCTTTGTGAAAGATATGGAAAAATACTACAGGAGTAGCTGAACAAATCACCGCAAACCGCGCTTCAATATCTAGATCTGGTACCTCGTAACAGCCGGAGTTCGACATTAAAACACCTGCAAAAATGGGTGAAAATCGGGGACTTTGCCCCCCCATAACTCGAAAACGGTGCGTATACTCAATCTGAAATTTTAGTATGTGTAAAGGGTCACCCTAAGGATGAAAAAAAACCTCACTTCGACCCCAATTTCGAGGGCCCCACTTTGTGCATGGCTCTTTCCAGCCATGCTAAGAGATACGTTTCGGTAGAACTAGTTATTATGCTTAGTAAAAAACATGTTTAACTCGCAAATTTGCATCTCTGTTCGAGTTATATTTATGAATTTAAGTGGTTAATTGTATCGATATTTTTCTTTTTTATTCTTTATTTTTTTCTAAATCTGTAAGAAATAATTGATGTACACTGGGAAAAAAACACATTGGATCTAGAGTCCAGACTCTTAAAAACATCGACATGAAAAAGTACTCTTAATTCAATCAGAATCCAGCTTAAATCAAGAATCAAGCCTCTTAATTTAAGCGGATTTCGTTTTGATTCAAGCAAAAATCCGATTGAATCAAGAGTATTTGTTCTTGTCAATGTTTTCAAGAGTCTGGACTCTAGATCCAATGTGTTTTTTTTTCCAGTGTACGAAATTATCGTCCTAAAATCGTCTAATTATGAAGAAGAAGTTGGTATCGAACAGCAGTTAGCTAGCCTCTATTAAGCAGTCGGAGATCACTTTTGAGAAGGTGTTGTTCTGTGTTATCTCTTAAAGAACTTGAAAGTTGATGAAAGCACAAAATTTCAAACATTCTCTGAGGTGATCTCTAACTACTTAATTGAGAAAGAATTCTAATCAATTAGAGACCTGGCGTGAAGGTTAACTTAGAGGGATCGTCTAATATGACTAATACATATTTGTGTCTTCTCGAATTTTTAAAACCATTGAAATTCAGAGATTCTCATACATCTATACTATAAGCTCTCAAGCCTCCTAATTTTGCGAAACTGGTAACGCTTAGTTCCAGCGTTCTACAAAGCCGATTTTTATGATTTTTGCGGCTATCGACGGGCAATTGTCTCTAGATAAGCCAACTCTTTTCAGATTTTCAAAATATGGCCTAGGTTTTTTTATATTAAGTGGTAAAGTTGCGAATTCTCCCATTTAAACAATGTAAATTTATATTTTTTGTCATAGTTCGTTTGAGCGTTCTACCGGGCCGATTTCCAAGTTTTTTGCGGTAATCGACGGGTAATTGGCCCTAGATGAGCCCGCTCTATTCAGATTTTGGAAATAGGACCCAGGTTTTTTTTACAATCACGTTATAAAAGTGAGTGAATTTTCAGAATGCTCCGAGACTGCTACCGCTATGCGCGGGAGGATGCGCAGTGGTCGAGGAGGTTGCGCAGTAGCTGGGTAGCCTGCGCATCAGCTCTACACTTATCTACTCAAGATTCGCCCCTACTTCCTCAAGACGAGCGGTAGCCGAGTCGTCAAAGACGTCGGAAGCGTCCACTTACAATATGGTGTGGGTTCGATCCCCGTTACCCGAAATTCTTAATTATTACCTGATTATCAATGTTCGTTGTTTTACTGCAATATTTCATCAAGTAGTCATTCCAAAACGCGTCCTTTAGACTTCAAAAAAAAAAAATTTGTTTCTTTATTCATCAAAACCAAAAATTATTTCATTCTAAAAGTAAAGTATACCTCATTTCGTAATTTTTTAGGGGAAAAATAAAACTAACACCGATAGGAGGGTAAAAATAGGGCCGCGAAGCGGCCCATTGATGGCGCGGAGCGCCTTCAGGGGGTTGGGCCGCGTAGCGGCCAGGGGGCGTAGCCCCCTAGTATTAAAATAAGAACAAACCCCTTCAAGGTCTTCTATGGAGGATACAATTATTGAGTACGAAAATGTAAATAATGTCATTTCTTTTAAGTTTTGAATTTCATCACTATAATGCTTGTCAACATTGACATCAGGGGAAAAGGAATTGATTTTTAAACTTTTTTGGAGTATTCGTGATTTCGCGGGTGATATTCTGTGCTGGAAATCATTTTATGCTCACTAATTCGATGGAACGATTAATCTTCATTCCAATTGTGTTTCCAGGCATGTGCTTTTGACGGTAATCTGCTGATGTATGTTTGTAGAAGTGAATTTTCATACTATGCGTGCAGTTATAGTTTTTGATTTACGAATACACTGCCTTGAGCGTGACTAATGAAGGAACATTTACTAAACTCTCTTCAAAAGGTATCTGGAACGTGTTAAAACTAAAAAGAATTAAAATTGTACCAGGTTTGTTTCCTGCTTTGATAAAAGTTCTTAGAGACATGTGAAGATGGACCTCCTTTGTAAAATCTCTTTAAAATCATGATCATTTTATCCGTCCTTTCAGCTGAATACGTTCCAATCCATGAAGTCTAGTCATGAATGTGTTACCCACAAATTTTGCGGCTGTAATGGGCGACTATACAAAGTTTGAGCTAGACAAATCATACGCCACATGTTACCTCTACAAACATTGGCGGATCCAGCAAATTGGCATCATTGTGTTTTCTCCATTTAACCCTATGGAAGTGTATCGATTCCCGGAGAGGCGAGGTGCAGCGAAAAGAATCGATTATTTAACATAGGTTTAAATGGAGGAAATCCGGTGTTGCCAAATTGCTGGATCCGCCTATGTCTATAAAATAGTATGTAAAGAGCAATTCACACGACGAGAAGCACAGAAATCAACTCCCGAAAAAAGTATTTTTAGCAAAGATCAAAAAATGGACGTTAGATCATGCAAATGACGTCATTTGTATGTTAGCCATGTAACCAATGTAAATTGTTATATCTTGTTAAAAAGATGATTTCTAGACTTCTGATTGTGTTATTCGTTCTTCTCGCGGAATTTGAAGAGGAAACATGTTGAGTTGTGTAACACAGAGATTGTATTATTGACAGGAGACATCTGGGGGATTTTGGCACATCCATGCTCCGGCTTTCATATTTTCAGGGATGAGGGTCGAGTGGAATCTGTTTCTGATGACATAATTTTGATATAAAACAACATTTGACGGAAATTTTGAGCGTTGAATGGTCTTTGCGCCATTCAACGGCCCGGAAAATAAGGAATTAAAATGTTCGCAAATGAACCTAACCTTCTCCAAAATTTCAAATAACCATGTTTTCAAAGAACCAAGATTAAATTGTTAAATTTCAAAAGAATCCTATTGTAAGTGGGGGCAAAATCATGAAGATATGCGCGGAAGGTTCGGTGCAGCAGGTTGCGTGCCCCAAAAATGAAGGCACTTTCGAAGCGAATATCGCAACATTCGCTGGCGGACATCACAAACACTGCGGTAGAACTCGAGCGTATCACGGCTGTATCAAATTCAGCCATTCATCCATTTATTCATTCTTCACGCGGGAATAATCACCAATCAGCTAAGCGCCAAATTCCAGCAAAGGAGCCATTGCGTAGCATAGGGGATGGTGGTGAGGAAGGGTCGGTGGAAGGGATGTTCCGAGGGGAGAGCGGTCGCTGCGACACGGAACTATTAATCAGGTTAAACTCATTTATTTTAGTGTGGCCTAATTGAAAAAGCACAGGCGCAACTGAAGACCTCTGAGTGCGGACATTTATTTTTATTCCTACGCTTGCTCGTCTGTGGAATTTTCGTTTCACCTCGACTCGAAACAAAACAACTTTGAGACACGCACTCCTCTAAGTACGGTCCTAAAGTGGATCTGAAATCTTACCAATGGATCAACTCCGATAATGGTTTGATGTATCGTTTGGTTTAAGACGACAATAATCTCAAACAAAAATTTTAGGATTTAGGTTGGAAAAGCTGAAAATGAGAGGATTCCTAAGAGTTTCACTATGAATTGGACCGCGTTAAGCAGAAAGGAGCTAAGCCACATCAGCTAATGCAAAATTTAACAAGGTAATTTAATTTTCTACATGAAAACGGTTGTGCGGATTTTCGTGCACCTTTCAGTGAATTTTCTGCATAACACGGAGCATATTACTTACAATTTTAAAAAGAATTCGCACGAATGTTCTCTTGTGAAAGATTAAATTCCCCGGTTTTTAACAATGGGTACTTAACATTTCCGCAAAATTTAAAAACGAAACGCTTAAATCGGTGGAAGGAAAGATTCCCAGTTTCTGGTACAGATTCCATGAATTTTTCATTCCCTAATAAGTTCCGGTTCTTCTCAGTCCTACGCAACCACACGCACCACGCACAGAAGATCGAGTCAATCAGAGACGTCGTACCTACATGAAATTTTCAACTAAATTTGCAAATTTTGATTTTTAATTCGTCACATTTTAAATTGTAAGGGGTGTCTCTAGAAGAAACTTTTACGAGGAAATCAATGAAACCACCTTTAAAACCTCGAAGTTTTGTGCGACTGGAGTTATGAGCTTTTAAAGTTTCCAAATTATGTCCGACCTCTCCCATTGACTCAGTCCATTGTGTCACGGTTTATTGGAAATGTTGCATGTGTGAGGAATTTGCGATTTGGCCGTTGATTCTTATGTAAAAGTTCACGAGAAACACGATGGTGTCACTGGTTTTCTCTGAAATCAACTCCCAAGCTTAAAAAAAGCTCTCAAGTTGAGGCCAAAATGGAGAGGATATCCCACGCTATCCTAAGAGTCCACCTCTACATCAAGACAAACTCTCCATGCAAAGATAGGGAGCAAATACATTGACAGGGCTGCCACTTTATATGGGGACTCTAAAACTGAAAACACGGCAACCCTGCTAATGTATTTGCTCCCTATCTTTGCATGGTGAGTTTGTCTTGATGTAGAGGTGGACTCTCAGGATAGCGTGGGATGTCCCCTCCATTTTGGCCTCAATTTGAGAGCTTTTTTTGAGCTTGGGAGTTGATTTCAGAGAAAACCAGAGGCACCATCGTGTTTCTCGCGAACTTTTACATGAGAATCAATAGTCAAATCGCAAATTCCTCAAAAATGCAACATCTCGATTCTGCAAACATTCTGTCACATTCCACAAGTATAAACGTCCTCTCATAACACAGCCTCTCGCAAAATCCATCCAGCCAGGGGCCAATCTCTCACGCCTTGTCAAATTTTAAAAGCTTTCATAAACAACAGCGAGGCGGCCCCTCCGCGCGCCGACTGGCAGCGCTCCTGCCGTTCACTCACCTCAGAATTTCCATCACAAGAGCCCTGCAATCTCACGAATGCAGGCCTCCCACTCATAATAAATCTTACACTGACACGACCGAGATTGTTTCAAAGAGCAGCTGCCTCGGAAATGAACGGCTGGAATCCGCTCGGCCACGAATCATCGAAACACCGAATTCCGATAGGAATCCTGAGAGTAAATCGATTAATCGAGGTCGATATTATGCAGCAGCGTGCGATACAGAGCGATCGATACACCGGATTCGGACAGAAATCCTGCGAATAAATCGATTCATCGATATTATGCAATGGCGTGCGAGATAGAGCAATTTATACATCGGATTCCAACAGGAATCCTGCGAATAAATCGATTCATCGATATTTTAAATCGATATTATGCGATGGCGTGCGAGACACAGCGATCGATACACCGGATTCCGACAGGAATCCTGCGAATAAATCGATTCATCGATATTTAAAGTCGATATTATGCAATGCCGAGCGATACAGAGCAATCAACACACCGAATTCCAACAGGAATCCTGCGAATAAATCGATTTATCGATATTATAAGTGGATCGCATTTTGCAAAAAGGAACCAAGAGCATTTCAGTGTTGCTAGGATTGTGCAACTTGCAATCTTTGCAAAAAATTCCTGAAATCATGCAAAAACTGTTAATTTTCGTCTTGAATTCATAGTTTAATTGGAAGTAAAGATAAAACTTGCTTAGATGATCTATTCGTACTTACAGGATAAAAAAAAGTTGCCAATCTTAGCGACATGGGAATGCTTTTGGTTCCTTTTTGCAAAATGCAATCCAAGTACATATTATGCAATGGTGTGCGAGCCACAGCGATCGATACACCGGATTCCGACAGGAATCCTGCGAATAAATCGATTCATCGATATTTTAAGTCGATATTATGCAATGGCGTGCGAGACAGAGGAATCTACACACCGGATTCCGACAGGAATTCTGCGAATAAATCGATTCATCGATATTATAAGTCGATAATATACAATAGCGTGCGAGAAAGAGCAAAGTTGGAATAATCGGAGATAGGCGCTGGGGAATATCAAAAAGGGTGGAAATGTTTGCCGAAGAAACCGGAAATCTGGCAACTGGGCCTTTGAACTGAATGCGCCCTTAATACATCGAGTTTAAATGATCGGAAGGGGCAGGGGCACACGACAGTAATATTAGCTCAAAACGAGACTCCCGAGGTATAAACAGCGTTGCCGTTGTGATCTTCGTAAATTTCGAATTACACTGCTCACAGTGGTCCACCAAAGGGATACGGATCACCTGCCGAGGGCACTTTTTTCTGTGTACCTCAATTTTTTTTTAAATGCAGCAACGGGGTGTCTACTAAAACAGGCCAGTCAAAAATAAGTACTTTTACAGTACTTTTTCAGTGCCTTAGCGAGAAGTTCAGTACCTCCTCCAACAGAAAAATTCCGTAATTTTTCAGTGGCTCCATTTGACGAAATTCGAAAAATTTCAAAAATAAGAAATTGCAACAAAAATGACAAAAAATTGAAAATATTCCGGACCTTTTTGCGGAATTTCCGCACTTTTTCAGTACTTCCGGACCGCCCTTAAAAAATCAGTACTATCTCCGGACTTTCCGAAAATTCTGGACTTGTAGACACCCTGAGCACTTATCGCACTTGCCTTACAAGCCGCCTTACCTATTTGGAGTTTTTCACTGAAAAAAATTCTCGGCGTTTTTACCGAGGTCCGTTGGTACCATTACCATCTCACTTTTTTTTACCAATAATTGGTAATTTAAACAAGACAGACTGGTAAGCCTACCTAAAAACCGGTATTTTTACTGTTTTTTTTCAGGTAAGAATACCACTTTTATTGGTAATCAATTCCCGATAACTTTGCCATTTTATCTCAGTAATTCTACCACAGTCGATAAAAAATATTGGCGTTTTTACCGGGGTCCAGTTAAATTACCGAGAAAGTCGATAATTTTACCGAGATTTCTCGGTAAAATTACCAATTCCATAAATTGTAATTTTACCAAGAAAAAACTGGGATCAAATAGAACCCTGCATTCTTGGTAATTTTACCCTTTTCTTAGTAAATACACCGAGATTTTTTTTTTTCAGTGTTCTCACGGTGGGCGGAGAGGCAACGCGGAGCCGATGGCGGGCAGCTCGGCTAAATCTCTCCCTCGTGACGGAGGCACGAGCCGCAAGCCGAGTTTCGCAAACTTCTTTTCCATACCGTGCATACAAAGAGGATGAAACGAGACATAGACACGTCTTGAAAAATGGTCCGCCCCCGCCCCGCCCGGGTAAATTGGCCCCGAGTAACTTGTCAGGGCGGCCAGGGCACGCTGATGCGCGCTAGGGACATGAGTTTGAAAAGCCCAGCGCCCGGCTCCCCGGTGAATGCAACCCGCTTGACGTTATCTCTCCCCTGGCCTTTCTGCAGCGCTGGCATGGCGGGGTGCAACCCGCGATGTATGCGTCGGAATAGGCGTTGCCATACTGCCGGGATAATACATACATTTCTGCCTTGATAGCGAAGAGAGCAGCGGCTAATTTTGAAATCGAGCCTCAGACAAGGCTATAAGACAAAGAAAACTAAAACGGAGGCTATGGAGCGATCCATTGGTTGACAATGATGCTTCTTATCGACTAATGGAGAAAATGATAGATAACCGTCGGGTTTCTCGTGGGTTGCCGTCTAGCTAGTCTATTACCTACTGCCTTTGTCCATTACAACCACAAACTTCCAGCAAAATAGGTTACAATCGCATATGCCTGTTTCATTTTGTCATAAGGCTTTGTCTATCACTGATCAGTAATGACCGCAGTAAATGTCAAATTTTCGAAATCGAGTTTCCTCCAAAATTCGTTTAAACTCTTTTAGATGAAATCATGTAAATTGCTAAAACAGCGAAATTCATCTTAATTGTATCAAAACAAGAAATATGAGAAAGCCGTAAGTGCACAAAAAATTACGTAGTTTTAGGTAAGACAGCAGTAAGTGACAATATTCCTCCAGAGAGCCACTAAAATCAGTGCTTTCAAGTAAAGTGCCGCCCTCTTCTGCAAATTTCTAACCTGAAAATGCATTTGTTGTGTCCACAACGCAACCACAAAAGCATGCGGAAGATAGCACTTACAGCTGTCTTGCCCAACAATAACCTAGCATGAAAATGGAAAATACCCTTCTTGTGTAATGGAAATAAAAGCAGTCGATTTTTAATGATGCAAACGATTTCTAGGAGTCTCTTGGACGATTAGAGGCAATTTGACAAAGAACGGAGGCTTCTATCAATAAAATTTTCAGATTAGATGCTTTCAAGCCCATTTTATCAAGACTCCATTTTTGCACTTACTGCTCTCTTCGCTATCACAGCAGATTTCTGCCATGTTCCTGAAGAAGTCAGTATATCCCGGAGAAAAAGGTCAAGCGCACTAACGTACGTTTGGTGTGACTCCTCCCAAGAACTGCCGGATTTTCCGGGAAAGAGGACGTATGGAATCAGAGACCCAATTTCTGTCGGATTGCACAAGGTTTTGCTATTAGGAAACTGAACGACGTTTTTTTTTCTGCCGCTAGAGACATTGATGCGGAACATTCATTGAGCTCGAAGTCTTTCTCAGCTGAAACAAGCTTTTAGGACTGAGGTCAGAGAAAGGAACGCGACGTCCTACTAAGATCACCAAGGAGACAACGGTTTCATTGCTTTTTTCTAAAAACTTTTGCGATGAACTCGGTCAATCGGTATACGATGAAAATCATGTTAATGGTGGAATCTTAATTTTGCCATTTTGAAAAAACATATCATTGGTCAAATTCCCAAGTTCCTTCTCGACTTTATGGAGATATGTCGCGGGTTGCACATCAAACCCTGAAAAATAATTGAAATATTATGAAAAATAAAATTGTATGCGATTTCATGAAAAATCATCTCGTGAAATTTTCTTTTGCATCTCTATGCCCAACTCATTTGTCTACAGCATGCGACTTGATACGCTCCTTTAAACTCGGTCCGAATGCCGCACCTACCTCTGTTGCGCAGAACCGCTAGTTGCAGATAGATGACACTTTTTTAGGACTCCTTAAGTCTACTGCTGTGATAAGAAAAAACATCGTATGAACATTCAAGAGTTTTTCTTCCCCCTTTTTAAATATCCCACGAGGGATAATCCTGCGCTTTACCATCCCGAATAACAAGCCAGCCCCAGATAACCCGGAGTTACCAAATTTCACAGGATAAAACACGTATTGTGGAGGTAAATTATGCATAATCCAATTTGAAATTTTCAGATATTTTAAATTATACTGCGAAAAAATTGACTAAGGAATTTGAAGAAAATTATTCAAAAATTCCCTGGTAAATTCACTTTTTATTGAAGAAAATGTGAGAACGTCTGGAGGTTCATGCTATCTTTTTCCTTAGCACGGCAGTCTAAGGGTCCATTCCACTCTGCCCCTTCAAATAGGTCATACTTCAAAAGCAAGGTTCAGCTAATAGTTCGGCTGCTTTTGCAATAGTTAAAAAAGAAATATTCAAAAATTCCCTGGTAAATTCTCCTTTTATTGTAGAAAATGAGGCAAGGTCTGAACTTCTGAAGGCTTGTAGGACGTTCCTCTTAAGCAAAGCAGTCGAAAGGTCCTTTTCCACCCTGCTTCTTGGAGTAGGTCATGCTTCAAAAGCAAGACAATTATTACATTAATCTCTTATGAAACAAAATTGAGCTGCTTATTATTTTCAAGACTGCTATTTAAATATTTTCAGTGGGAAATCTTGTTTCATGTTGCTTAATTATACTTACTTGTTATACTCCATTGGTTCACCAAGTGAGCATTGTAAAAGAATCAAGGAGGACAACTTGATGAAATCAGGATTAATTGTAAGTCGAATTCTCAGTATTGAATGCTGTACAAAAGTACTGGAGAGGGAAAAGAAGAAAGTAGAAACAGTAAGCTGGGAAACGTGATTTTCTTTTTCAAAGGCTATTTTTAGGAACCATCCCGCAAAGCTGCATGTATAATTTCATTTCATCTTCCTGCAATCTTCACAGCTTTTATGCGAATCCCCCCCTTTTCTTCTTCTTTGAAATACAAAGGCTTAACTAATTTATTATCTTTTCTGATTGCAGCATAAGTCATGGTCAACTACGTCCTTGTAAAATTTGTTGAAACGGGAGAAGGGGAAGTCTGTCCTCTCAACTGGCTAGACAAAACCGAGCAAAAAACCTTCTGGCCCTCGGCAAAAATGACCCCCGCTCAAGTCATAAAACTGATTAAAAAAGGCGATAAACCTTCAAAAGGTTTTAAATTATACAAAATAAAACTCATGGCAACCAAAAGATACAGTAAGTTTGCGTTTTTATTTTGAAGTTCTCATTAATTCTATTTTTAGAAGAATAAAGGCATCAATCAATGTTCAATCAATTGAATAAATGAGGCCACATCTCAAATATTTACTGTTGTTTACGTACCATAGCTCAACCCCTAAGTTCCCCCTTCACATTTGATTGAGATCTCTTTCGGAAGTACCAAAATTCATTTGTATTATGGGAAGACCATAAGAAAAATACCTGATGCTGGTATGTGAGTAGGCATAGAAAAAAAATGATAGTGGTAGAAGTTTTTGAAGTTTGATGAAGTCTGACACCAACTTGGTGCCATTAACTTCCAATATAATGCATATTTTGGTGATATTTTGGAAATACAAGGAGGGGGATAGTAATTTTCTAATCTTTCAAGAAATCTTTGAAGATTTTCCATTATCAGGGTCAAAAGTTACAAAATCCATAAAAATATTTCACAAGCAATATACTTCCGTGATTTATAAACAGTGCTATTGACTAGTTCATTCACCATTTGTATTCTTGCTTTTCCACCACAGCAGTTGTTCGTGAAAGTAAATTATGCCCTATAACTTATTTCCAGCTTCATATCAGCACGGCAGTCTAAAGGTCCATTCCCACCCTGCCCCTTTGACTAGGTCATGCTTCAAAAGCGGGGTCCGGCTGTTTTTGCAAAAATTTGAAGAGATACATTAAAAGATTCCCTAGTAAATTATCCTTTCATTGTAGAAAATGTGGCAAGGTCTGAACTTCTGAGGGCTCATACGACATCCCTCTTTAGCAAGGCTGTCTATAAAGGTCCATTTCCACTTTGCTTATTTATAAGTAGGTCACACTTCAAAAGCAGGGTCCAGCTAATAGTCCGGCTGATTTTGCAAAAATTTGAAGAGATACATTAAAAAATTCCCTAGTAAATTCTCCTTTCATTGTAGAAAATATGGCAAGGTCTGAACTTCTGAGGGCTCATACGACGCGACGTCCCTCTTTAGCAAGGCTGTCTATAAAGGTCCATTTCCACTTTGCTCATTTATAAGTAGGTCACACTTCAAAAGCAGGGTCCAGCTAATAGTCCGGCTGATTTTGCAAAAATTTGAAGAGATACATTAAAAAATTCCCTAGTAAATTCTCCTTTCATTGTAGAAAATATGGCAAGGTCTGAACTTCTGAGGGCTCATACGACGCGACGTCCCTCTTTAGCAAGGCTGTCTATAAAGGTCCATTTCCACTTTGCTTATTTATAAGTAGGTCACACTTCAAAAGCAGGGTCCAGCTAATAGTCCGGCTGATTTTGCAAAAATTTGAAGAGATACATTAAAAATTCCCTAGTAAATTCTCCTTTCATTGTAGAAAATATGGCAAGGTCTGAACTTCTGAGGGCTCATACGACGCGACGTCCCTCTTTAGCAAGGCTGTCTATAAAGGTCCATTTCCACTTTGCTTATTTATAAGTAGGTCACACTTCAAAAGCAGGGTCCAGCTAATAGTCCGGCTGTTTTTGCACCGACGCTCCGCGCCGCGATGCCGGCCGGTCGTTCGGCGACCACCGAGCGCGGCTGGCGTCGCGACGTCCTCGCGTTTTACATTGTCGTCGATTGCACCTGTCTCGCGACGCCGCACCGCGCGCCGACCCCATAAATGGACGACCCGCGCCGCCGGTCGCCGCTTTGCAAGCTCAATAGAGCCATTGATCTATTCTTCTGTCTCACTGTCTCCGCAATTCAATTTCTCCCGGTTCCCTCTCGCCCCCCCCCCCCCCCCGGAGCTTCGGGTACCCCGGCCCCGGCCTTGAGTCGAGTGTTGAATACACCGTGTGCTCGCTAAGTGCCACCGGTCTCTTACACTGTCGCACTAAGGAAAAACGCCGTAAGATCGTCCGAGAGTTGCCACATTTCCCCGGATAAAACGTGCACTGAAAAAAAAAAAAATCTCGGCCGTGGAATCTGTACTTACGGGCTATTTAGACACACCGCCCGCGTTCCGGTCTCAGAGGCCAAAAGTTCCGGGCTCAGCAGCCAAAAGTTCCGGGCGTAGCACCTGGAACGGGCGGTATGTCTGTATCGCCCGTAACTTTTTTTAAGTGTGTATTGTTGAGGGAAGTTAGGCATACTTTCTTAAAGTTTTAGATACTTTAAAATAGAATACCTATAAGGAAGAGGGCGGACATGTCGAAGTATGGAGCTCTTAGGACCAAAGTGCAGCCAACCTTCTACACGAAAAGCACTGGAAAAATGCTGCTGCCAATTTTTAGATCTCAATATCAAGCCAAGATGGCCCAGATCATTCATAAATGAGTTATTTCCCGCAAAAATGAGTCAATTTATGCACCCCCCATCCAAAGAAAAAGAAGAAGAAGGAAGAAAATACAACGCGTTACAAACGGCGGGTCTTGAGAACTGAAATCGTGCATACTTCTGGATAATTATTGCAGGTTGTGCCGTTGGTTCAGGCTCCTCCCTACTCAAATTACGGATATTTGTACTCTCCCTACATAGATACTCTACTTTAAGTTAAATTGCGAACAGAATTGCCTGAAAAAGAAGACAAATATTCAAAATTTCCCCGGCAACTTCGTTTTTTACTGTAGAATATACGGCAACGTCTGAAGACTTATACTCCGTTCTTCCTTAGCACGGCAGTACACCGATGCGATGAATGGTTCGTGCGCTTTCCAGTGCCCGCGCTAACTGTCTAGCACGCGTTGATGATACGCGACGTTGTTCTGTAAGTGCTATGTAACAGAAAATCGATGGATATTTATAGATGTATTCTTATCGGGAGCATTGAAAGAGGTTGATCGACGATGTTATTGTTTGGATCCAATACGATGTAACGGAGAGTCCCTTAAGTGACATCACTACACTGCTTTGCTAAGGAAAAACGCCGTATGAGCTTTCTTAAGTTGCCATACTTTCCTTCGATAAAAAACGAATTTACTGGGAAAATTCTGAACATTATTCTTGCATTTGTCCAGGCAATTTTTTCCACGATTTAATGTAAAACATCTGAAAATTTCAAGGAAAAATATGCATAACCTTCCTCAAAAATAAATATTTTATCTGGAGAAATTTTGCAACAGCAGAATGTTCATACGACGTTCTTCTTTAGCGCGGCAGTACAAAAGGATCTACGGGGCTGTACCTTATGGGCCTCTTACACAAAGGGAAAAAAATGGGTAAAATCACACATTTTCACGGTAGTCTTTACTGATCACCGGGTATCTTGATAATTTTCTTGAGAAAATTTACTCTACATTGAAAAACAATTCACTCATTTTTATATGGCTAGTTTAATCATATTGCTTACCGCCTTTTAAGAAAAACGTTGATCTTTAAAACGACAAAAAATGAGAAGTATACGCTAAAAATGTCTCTTGGACTCAATTTTTACTAACATTTGACGCTTTCAAAAAGAGTTGCGAAGCAAATTACGGGTAGAAATTCATAACTTTGACGGACATTCGCACCGAGAGAGCGTTTTCAGAAACTTTCAAAGAACGAAAAGAGTATTACTTCGACCCCAAAAATCGAGAACAAAGCCAAACACGCTGTACAATAAGTGCTCTAACATAATTTGAGACTAAAAGTAAGAAGAAACCGCATATTGCAACTCAAGAATCGAGTCGAAACACGGCTTTCCCGCTTTCCTCGTTTAAAAACAGTTTGTCGGAGAGGATTTCCCCTCAGGCTGCGACCAAAAAAACACGAAGACACACACACACCGAAGCATATCGTGTGAAAATCTCTTCGAAAGCAGCACTTGACTAAGTACACACGGCGAATTGAAAAGCGATTGCGCTTAATCCAGCGTGGAACGAGCATTGCAACTCGAACAGATTACAAGTCGCCCTCAATGATCACGGAATGGCAAGTTAGTCGCCCTGCCGCCGGGACGCAACGCGACGTGACGCATAAATTGCTCGCTCGGTCACTAGCGCGAACAATCTTCTGTGTTGCTTCTCTTCACTAAAAATCACGGACATTTTAATCATAAGTAGCGAGCGACTTTTTCTGCCGGTGCACAGTGGATCGAGTCGATAAATTGATAGGAGAGGTCGGACAAAATTTGGAAACTTTAAACGCTTATAACTCCGTTTTTACAAAACTTTGAGGTCCTGAAAGTGGTTTCATAGGTTTCCTCGTGAAATTGTCTACCATAAGCACCCCTTGAAATGTAAAATGTGACAAGATAATCATCGAAATTTGCACTTTTAGTTAAAAATGAAATGTCCAACCTCTCTAATTGACTCGATCCACTGTGCGGTGACTGGAGAGCGGGAGAATCAGTTTTTCAGAATTTATCACGTGGATTAAATGAATAAATTTGTAGCTTATATTAATGCAATCGAGCACTTGTGAAATTTCAACACCGTTCAAAACATGTTCAAAAAACTCAGGTCGGTTAAACAAACATGTTTGGACGAGTAGCATCTGAAATATTTATAATATAAATCAGGTCGGTTGGTTAAAAATATCGGTGTTCTTTGATTATTACACGAAAAAACACAAAAATTTGGCAATATAATTGAGTCGGTTTCTGTTAGACGCACCAGGGCCGGATTTACCTACTTGCCGCCCATGGGCCGCCTGTATATTTTGCCGCCCCCTTCTCATTCGTTTTGGAACAACAATAAAAACCATCAAGAGAACGTACCGGAGGGGAAGGGGTGCATAAGACTCGTTCACTCGTGTTGGACACATTTTTTGCGAAAGCCCTGTCAACACTCCTAGCAAAAGTTCACGGAACTTTGCTCAAAAGTTAAGTTCCTTAAGCCTTTAAGCCTATCTCTGTGCGAACAAGACCTTCCATTTGTAATTAATGAACGTAAAAATTATGCAAGAACAAACATAAATGTGGTTTAATAATTTGAAATTCCGCCGCCGCGCCGCGCTGAGCGCACTGTGTTTGACGCAATGCGTGAAGTATTCACGAAGTCTAGTAGGCGCCATGCGTTTCACGCTGACCGCGCTGTTTTTGACGTAATGCGTGAAGTATTCATGCAGTCTTGTAGGCGCTATGCGTTACACGTCGGCTGCTGCTGACCGCACTGTGTTTAACGCAATGCGCGAAGTATTCATGCAGTCTGTGCATGATGACTGAGTACTCAGTACCTGAGTACACTGAGCTCCACTGAAAACAATCCGGTGAAATTAGCATGCATGTGCATTTTTGAGGATGCGACGATTTTAATGCGAGGGGTACGTTATTGCTTAGTCGGTCAACTGAAGGTGAATCATTCCCTGTTCCTTACTTGACACCATTGATTGTTTCCGATTGAAGTGAAGCGGAATGAGGTGAGCTAAAGTCACTTACACTTTGTAAGAGGTTTCTTAGAATTTAAACCCCGAACGCTTCAACGACGGTAAAATTTCAAAGTATAAAAAGGAAAGGAGAGAGAGTAAATAGCTGCCAATTCTTAGCAATGATAATTGAGCGCTCAAAAAGTAAAATTATACCGCAGATAACGCAAGGGACTCACCATCGCCCTTCAGAAGCCTGATCGACGGATTCATCACTTTAGCAGGTACATTAATATTTGCAAAATGTATCAATGGTGTGGATTTTGTACATTACCTGGAATCAAACGAGAAACAAAATATTAAAACTCGACAAAGGACTTATAGGAAAAGTAAAAATAGCAGAGGAAATAAGCGCATGTTTTCAGCAAAGAGTTAATTTAAATCCGGTGTCTCTATCAAGTCACTTGATTCAACAATATTGCAAATGCGACAGGTTCAGAAATGGAAAGTTGAATTTCAATTAAAATTCCATGAAATCTACTTTTACGTATTAGAGAGTTTCATAGAACCATTCCCGAGAATTCCCAGGAGCTGGGTATGCAATCTGCAGTAACTGCATATCCGAAAAATACCTTTGAAAATCGACCCATCCTAATTCCATTCCTAAAATTTCAAAATTAAGTTTTCCCTATTTCCATATGTTTAATAGCCTTCTGAGTACATTAAAAATTGATTAAAGAAGTTTTGATCAGAACGGTTAACAATTTCCGTTTTTACGCTTTGTGTTCCTTTTTTCGATCACATGTACTGCCGTGCTAAGAAGAACGCCGTATGAACATTCGAGAGTAGTCAAATTTCCTTCGATAAAATGTTAATTTTTGAGGATGGTTATGAAAATTTTTCCTTGAAATTTTCAGGAACTTATATGGTGAAATTGCGAACAAAATTACCTGAAAAATTCAGAGGAAAATAATCATTACTTTACCAAGAAATTCACGTTTTATCACGATTTTATACAATGCTCCAACTTGTCGCAAAAATTGGGAAATCTACTGAGAAACCTTTGCGCCTTTACTGAGGACGCCAAAGTCAATTTAGTGTGCGCAATTTGACTGGAGTGAACCTCGGTCATTCTGGTGAACAGGATGTTTGAATTATTAATGCCCTCGGCACACGTTAATTTCTCCCTTATGAGTTGCTTTTGCAAGAATCCGCGTTTTCACCACGTTCCGAGTGAAATTTTAATGAGAACTAATGCGTTACGGTGCTTAGGTTTTCACCCTGTCTAGTGGTCCATTAGACGCATTTAAATCAAAAGGTAACTACATTCAATCTGGCGTGAGCCCTATGATCCATAAGACTACATGCCTGACAGGTATCATGTCACATTGGAAATATTCTCTTTTGATTGAAATGTGTCCCATTGGCATGTACCTTTTCTCTGATTTTGTCACCGGGTGCGACTGAAACATAAGATAGGGTAAAAATTTCAGCATCGTGGAGGCATGACTCCTCATCGAAATTTCATGTTGAAATTCCAGGTTGAAAAAAAAAAGTTCGAAGTTAACCATGAAAATGGTTAACCATGAAGTTAAACAAGAAAATGAAATATACTTATCATTCAGTTGATTTCTTAGAGATCTTTCGACGTCGATTTTAGGCTTCCAGGTGAAATCTTTCTTTGTTGACGTTATTTAAAAATTTCACCAACAACTTAAAACGTTCTCTAAGATCAGCTGAATGTAGAGGAATTTTTATTTTTATGATTTGTTAATTTTGAACTTTCTTTTTCAACCTGAAGTTTCAAAGTGTTCAAAGTGGGCTCACACTGAAAAAAAAGTTCGGTCTAATGAACTGACCGTTTGGTATTCCATACTGCCGTGCTAAGGAAAAACGCCGTATGAAACTTCAGGCGTTGCCAAATTTCCTCTCAGAAAACACGGATTTTCTGGTAAACTTAAGAATACTTTTCTTCCAATTTTGCAGGGAATTTTGTTCGTAATTCGATCTGAAGTGTCTGAAAATTCCAAGGAAAATATTCATAATATTTCTCAAAAAAAAAAAAAAAACATTTTATTGCAGGAAACTTGGCAACTCTCGAATGTTCATACGGTGTTCTTCCTTAGCACGGCAGCATATCATCCCAACTATTCGGTTTAGTCAAACTAATCATTCGGTTCGTTTAACCTAACGATCGGTTCATACGACCGAAGTTCGTTCGTCGTTTCACCTTACCGTTGAAGTTCGGTTACACAAACTGAAACACTTAGTCGGGATGATATCGATCACCGAACTCCAGTTCTTACGGCCAGACTTTTTTTTTCAGAACACTTGAGCCGAACATTCTTTTTTTCCATGGTAACTAATCACGCAACGCAAAGGCCCGAGCCATTTTGTATCATCATTCAATAACCACTATTATAGTCCTGTAAAACATCTCGGGTTGGCGCGTTGAATTATTCAATGACAGTCATCGACTTGCAGACACAGATCTGTGGGCCGTTGAAGTTGGGTTGCATGCCGCCGGGTCAGGCCGGGCCGAGAAGTTAACTTGGGAGCCAAGGCCGCGTTAATAGCTCCCCCGATCGACTGACTTTCGGCCCTTTGGGTTCATTTGCATCCCGACCGAATCCACCCCAACTTCGAGGTGGACTCGTTTTGCAAGTTCCACTGCCCTTGAGTCTTCAAGTCTCACCGCCGACTAGTGCCGAGGCCACGCCGAATCGACCTTTCCTGTTGACCACGTTCGTTTCAGCCCATTTTATACTGAAGTGTATACGTCGCAGGCAATTAGCAATCGCCAGGCAATTTGAAAGCCAGGAATGAATAAATATGGAAAAACAAAAAATGAAAAAAGGAACAATATTTCAGTGCTATTATTTAATATTAGAGTGAGTCGCACCGAAGATGAGCCGCACTTTGCTCGAAACGCGTCTGTCAATGGAAAAAGTCATCGCAAATGAATGAAAAAATTGTTTTCTTGAAACTTTTTATTTACGCGAAAACTTGTGCGGTAATGGAGATGTTGCATGTTTGAGGAATTTGCGATTTAACTGTTGATTCTCATGTAAAAGTTCGCGAGGAACACGATGGTGCCACTGGTTTTCCCTGAAATCAACTCCCAAGCTCAAAAAAAGCTCTGAAGTTGTGGCCAAAATGGAGGGGATATCCCACGCTATCCTGAGAGTCCACCTCTACATCAAGACAAACTCTCCATGCAAAGATAGGGAGCAAATTAGCAGGGTTGCCGTGTTTTCAGTTTTGGAGTCTCCAAATAAAGTGGCAGCCAGCTGTCAATGTATTTGCTCCCTATCTCTGCATGGAGAGTTGATCTTGATGTGGAGGTGGACTCTCAGCATAGCGTGGGATATCCCCTCCATTTTGGCTTCGACTTGAGAGCTGTTTTTGAGCTTGGGAGTTGATTTCAGAGAAAACCAGTGGCACCATCGTGTTTCTCACGAACTTTTACATAAGAATCAACAGTCAAATTGCAAATTCCTCACACATGCAACATCTCCATTAGCTCCCTCATTTTATATTATATTAGAGTGGTGATTATGTTGCCTATACTGTGAATAGACACTTTTCCCTCCGTAAAAACATAGCAGAAATAAGCTCATAGAGGGAATCGAAATGAATATGATTATTATAATTTATACAGGAGAAGCATACAAAAAATAAGCAACTGCTGGTTCCAACACTACTGTGTTGGAGAGCTCGCCTTTGGGAAACTATTAACAACTATTAATGATTTTTTCTGAAATTGTATATGTATTAAATGAATCTTTACCCAATTATCAGAGGTTACATGCCGATGCAAAATGTTATGACGTAATTTCATATGACAAATTTTTCACATTACAATAAATAAAGAGAAATAAAGAGAGAGAAATGGAATTATCTTTTATGAATGTGATTTTGCGGCAAATGTTGCAATGGCTATTTTTGCCATCGCATTTTTGTTTCTGGCTTTCATCGTTGATAAGCTTTTTCTTAACTTGTCAACAATGTAATGAAATCATATGATTTAATTTTAATTTTTTTTTTTAAATCAAGTCGCCAACTTGAATTAAGGTTATACTTTGTTAAGCTGGCAGTCTGAAATTCTGAATTTTTATCGGCACAGAGTTCAAAGAAACTATAATTTAGCACGGTTTGGAGGAACGTTTCTGCCATAATTCTTACACAATACTTATGGTATACACTAAGAGCTGAAAAGGAATTCACTTGAATTTTAGCGTGGAGCTCGAGAGACCACTTCAAGCCTTTGTATGCGAGTGGCTCAATGGAGCACATCACGCCTTTGTAGGTATGGGGTGGCTCAATGGAGCACCTCGCGCACTATAAATAGCACGGAGCTCGAAAGAGCACTTCATGCATCTGTATTTTAAGGTTAAAACGAACTCTAAAGAAACTCAATGCGAGGCTCAAACGAATTCTCAAGCATTCTAAATGCGAGGCTCAAACGAATTCCCAAGCATTCTTGATGCGAGGGGCTCAAACGAATCCTAAAGCATTCTTAATATGAGGTTTAAACAAACTCTGAAAGGATCCCAATGCGAGTCTCAACCGAGCTCTCAAGCATGCAATTATTTTGAGGTTAATTAACCTTCTATGGTACCAATAACGGCAATCTTAAGGATTATCCATTAATTATGCGCAAATCTCAATCTTAGTCTTAGTAACTTAAATTAATTGAACAAATTATTAAATCACGTCGAGGTCACCATGTTTTTTATTTTAAGAAATAATAACAATTGCAAGTACAACTGCACACAAAAACTGCATTGAAAAGATAAGAGGATGATAACATACAATTAGGTTATTTGATATAAAACCATAGCAACATGCTATGATATGCTCGGCCACTGGAAAGTGCTGCTCTCTAGTGTAGCAAACGAGGAACAATTAATCCTCAGTTGAATGAGGGAACGGAAATGTTCGACGGAGGAAAACTGTAACCCGCGAAAATTCAACTTTTAGACCTTGAAATCAATGGGATTTGGCCGTTCCGACGGCAACGAGAACCATCCTTCGTCGCCACGGACACTACCAATGCTAAAAGAAATCGATCGCAAAGAGCTCTCCCGCAGGCGGTTCATATTTTTTGGTTAGTTTTTCTATCGGAGACATTGACCAAAGCTGTGAGTTGAAAATTTGCTACCTCATTGAAAATCAGACGCAAGCCACCGGGTTCGAACCTGGACTACCTTGGTGACAGTACAAGGGCTGGTTACTCGTAAGTCACAACCACTGAGTGGCCATGGAAGAAACAAGAAAATTAATTCAGCATATAGTTACTTTCAATCTCGGAAGAAGTACATACGATTATTCTATTTGGCCGGTATTGGAGGCAAATACCGCGACAAACGGTGATAAAGTTGATATATAACCACTACAAAAATCTTCCCGAAGAATGACACAAGAAAACAGCGTGGCGCGTCGCACAGTGGATCGAGTCAATTAGAGACGTCGGACATGATTTTTTTTCACAATAACAGCAAAATTAGTTGTTAATTTTGTAAAATTTTGAAGTCTTAGGGCTACTTTTTTGAAGTGATTTCAAGGAGATTGCCGATGGGACCACTTTTAAGACCTCCACGTTTTGTAATAATGGAGTTACGAGCTTTTAAAGTTTCCAAATTTTGTCCGACTTCTCCCGTGGACCCGTTCCATTGTGCGTCGGTACAATAGCTGTGTCCAAAAGTTCGAGGTGCCGGGACGTCAGAGTTTCAAACACCTAAAAGGCGGATGAAATATACGTCTGCGTTGCCAAATCGCGTGTAAGTTAGCGTTCATTTTTGTTAAATATATTCGAGTTCAATTCGCGAACTTTCAGCAGTGCTTGTCGCTTCACGTCGCGAAGAGGGATGTTCAAGTTTGACTTGCTGACCCCTACCTGGCACCGCAATTCGCATTTTGCTCAAGCTCCCTGAGTAACTATAACATCGTTCGCTCAGAAGAGCGTAACATGTCGATTTCGACAAGTTTAGGATAAAATAAAAGGAGAAACAAGCTGATTTCTGCAATCGCTTCGGGAATGCAATAGTTGTCATGAAAACTATAAAATTTTTCAAGTTTATTCTCTGGACTCTCTATTTCCTATATTATTTTGAATTTCGCCTTCCTTTTTTTCTATAACCACACGTGCTACCTTAGGGGAAAATGTGTCTCTTGATTGCAACGATTCAGAAACTTGAACCGCGTAAAAATAATGTGAGTTTAATAACAAAACAAAAAAAATAGCACGAATGAAAATATCGCGTCAAAATTTGTTGTGGTTTTATTTGAGATCATTCCGGAAAATTCCCGGGAACCCTTCAGAAAAACTATGCGTAGTTTTTTTTAAAAAAAAAAAAAAAACCCTGAAATGAAATAAAACGTGAGAGGTGGAGGCGTGTAACGAGGGAAATAAATACTTTTTTTTCGCGTGCAGGCGTCGATGTTTGAATTCTATCACGGCAGGGGTAATGAGATAACTATTCGACCACGGGTGTAGGCATATTGCCGCTGGCCGGATTGAAGGCGCGTTACACTACGATTTGATTCCACCGCATTTCCTTCAAAAATATTTAAAATCACGTTATGTTCGAAGTAGATTTGAATCATTTTCCCCGGTGTCTAACACACTCATCATCCTCATTGTGGGACGGGAGGGGGGGGGGGCGGCGGTCGGATACTCCCCCATCATGAGAGTGCTTTTTCTAGTATGGCAACCACAGTTCAACCTCAGTCGCTCAAAAATGTGAGTTAAATATAAGGTTTCGAGCTACAAAACAGGCCGAAAATTTTCTTCTGTCCAGACTTCAAGGTAGAGAAAAACACTTAAAATCGAAAATCAGGCGTCGGACATTCCCTCAGACATTCAGTACTACAGAAAAATACATCTTTAACCCTTGTATCCTCAGCTTAGAATCTAGTGAACCGTCCTGCCCACCAATTCATATTTCATTCAACTCGTCAAGGTTTGAACCAGACGTTAACGCCAAATGTTGTCTCTACAAAATCTTACATAGAAATCTATCTACACAACGGGGAGTTGGATCCTTAACGAGATATTAACACATTTTTTTAACACAGATTAAATGGAAATTGGAGTATGCAAATGACATGTTTTGTCATTTCACCATTAAACCATTGTTAATTGAAAACACTTATATCTTGTTTAGGAGTAGATTTTTGGACTTCCCGTTGTGCGACTCGCTTTTCTCGTGAAATTTTGATGAGATAACACAAACCGTTAGACTTTAATTCATACCTCATTCAGAATCCCATTCTTGTTAAAATATTAATCCTGTCCCTCCGATTGCGTAGAGTAAGTACTCAAAAATAAAACGACCTACAGTAAAAGCCTATGTCTCGCGCGTATTAAGCTCTCTGTTGACAAGGTAAAATATTGCTATGCTAGGAAAAAACGCCGTATGAGCCATCAGACGCTGCCAAATTGCCTCTGACAAATCATGAATACCCGGAAAAATTTTCAAATATTTTTCTTCCAATTTTTCAGGGAATTTTGTTCGTAATTCGATCTGAAGTGTCTGAAAATTTCGATGAAAAATACGCATATCCATATTCAAAAATGAACATTTTATCGGAGGAAATTTGGCAACTCTTGAAAGTTCATACGGCGTTCTTCCTCAGCATGGCAGAAACGAGGCTTTTAACTTCAACTCCCTCCGCCCGTTATCTTCGTCCCTCTGACGTAAGGGCATGTCTCAATTTCAACGTGAGCCCTGTTCTCCATATAACTCCATACTTTTCAGAGCTCACTTGGAGATGCAGATACGCCCTTACGCCAGAGGAGCGACGTTATGACCCGAATCTTTGCCGATGCTCTAAAGCCCAAAGCTCGGTCACCGTTATATTGTCTTGGCCTAATCTCCATCTACTTGGCTGCATAGGCTCCTTTGCATAGTCCTGTGGCCGTAATATCCCCAGTAAGCGTGGGCAAGGGCCGACCAAACCCGGGAAGTCCTCCAGTTTTCAATAAACCTTTGACATCTCCCCTCTCTCCGCACCGGCCCCGGCGGGTATGATTTCCTTTCAGTGGGTCGGGCACGCGAATGGCGAACCAAGACCCCTTCGGGCGGATCCGAATCCAATCAAAGTTGGCTTCGGTTCGCTCCAACTTTCTTGTCGGGAGTTACTCAGTTACATCGCGCCGGATAGGCCAACGCTGCTTCGGTGAGGAAAAACGCTCTATGAGCCCTCTGGCGTTGCCAAATTTCCCGTAATAAGATACAAATTTCTGAAGAAAGTTGTACGTATTTTTCTTCGAATTTTTCAGACAGTTGTTTCGCAATTTTAGCTGAAATAGCAGAAAATTTTCAAGAAAAAATATGCATAATGCACTGGAAAAAAAACACATTGGATCTAGAGTCCAGACTCTTGAAAACATTGACAAGAAAAAGGACTCTTGATTCAATCAGATTTAAGCTTAAATCAAAAGGAAATCCGCTCAAATTAAGAGGCTTGGTTATTGATTTAAGCTTAAATCTGATTGAATCCAGAGTATTTTTTCTTGTCGATATTTTTAAGAGTCTGGACTCTAGATCCAATGTGTTTTTTTCCAGTGCACCCAAGAGTGTCTAATGAGCTGAGCTCGCAGTATTTTTCATAATTTTTTCTGACATGAGAAATGGGAGAAAAATAGATCTAAAAGTGAGAAAATGTGCCGCTGTATGACGTCATCTGGGAGCATCTTCCATTTAAATGCAGGTATATTAGCAGATTAGGGTATTTTGTCATATTTTCTTCAATAATTGTTCAATTTCGAAACCAAGGATATCCTCGTGATCAGTTTTTCTAGCAGTAGTATCATTTTAAAGACGGAATTCACAAAATTTAAGACACCTGAAAATTCTCTATTTCCTTCCAAAATACATGTTTTATCAGGGTGAAATGGGCAACATTCGTAGGTTCATACGACGGTTCTCCTTAGCACGGCCGAACGCTCCAGTTATTGGTATGCATCGATAGCGAGCGTATGAATCGCGAAATCAATCACAGCACGCGAGCCAAAACTCACCCAACTTTATGGCTGCGGGAGTGGGAACAATGCGGTATGATGGTGTGTTGACTCTGATTTAGCCCAAGGGGGGGGGGGGGGGTTCTCGACGTGCGCTGGTGGAGGAGTGTTACTCGAAAGAGGGGGCACCGTTTGACTGATTGAGGCGACGTTCTTATCATTTCCGTGCTGTGTAAGGCCGAACGAAAATACATGAAATACATGAATACATGTAAGCGGAATAAATGGAAATTCTAGATTTCTTACATACCTTCCAATAAAATGTATATTTTTGAAGAGAGTTACGAATATTTTCTCTTGAAATTGTTGGATGTTATAGATATGGTTTCTCTGGATAGAAATGAAATTCTCTGAAAAATTGGAGGAAGAGTATTCACAGGTTACACGGAAATTCCCTGACATTTCCTTGACACATTCTGGTGAAACTCCCTGACGATTGAGGATATGCCAGATTCATAAAAAGACGTGATCTGAAATAATTTTCACTCAAAATTTGTGATTCAAAACGTCAAACCTATTCTAGAGAGGAAGTAGTGTTTACTTGTCAATTTTTACCTGACATTTTCGTCATCTTCCCTGACTTTTTCGTTATTTTCCCTAACATTTCCAGGTTTTTCGTGACTTTTTAAAATTTCCTACCATTTCCTAGCACTGGAAAAAAAAAAACCACATTGGATCTAGAGTCCAGACTCTTGAAAACATTGACAAGAAAAAATACTCTTGATTCAATCGGATTTTTGCTTGAATCGAAACGAAATAAATTAAGAGGCTTTCTTCTTGACTTAAGCTAGATTCTGATTGAATCAAGAGTACTTTTTCTTGTCGATGTTTTTAAGAGTCTGGACTCTAGATCAAATGTGTTTTTTTTTTTTCCAGTGAGGGGTTTCCGGCATTCCCTGACTGTACAACCCTGTTATTTTAAATTAAATTTGCTAACGATAACGATCATTTAAGTGATAAATTATAGCAGTAACAAACTGGTTCGCACATTATACCTACTTGCGGTGAGCATTTCAGAGGATCGAAACTCAACAACACTTCATGCCCGAAAAGACAACCTCCCCCGAGCGCCTTTTGAAGGGAATTCTCTCTCAGTTTTTGATTTATCCCTCTGGCGAAGATGCGAGAACTTCCAATTGAATAGCGGGCTTCACACTTCATTGGAACGCTCCTCAGTCTTGCAATCAATCCAAGCGTATCGTCCTGGCCCTCCGAAAGCTACCCCTCCCTCGCCGCAATCCTCGTATCGCCGGGTCTAACGAAGCGTGAACACTATAAATGAGACGATTAATTAGGCCCCTCATTGGGTGCCCGCCTAATTTTTGAGTTCTGCTGGCGACGTTTTTCGATTAAGTCCGATCCCCTCATCAACGGATTTCAAGTGACGTCATGTCACTGTCAGCTTGTTACAGCGTTTCGGCGCTTGCTACCATGCTCAAATGTTGAGGATTGTATGAACCGCTCACTAAAAGTTTACTTCAGTGGATTTACCTCCGGATTTTTATTTATTTCCGGATTATGACGACTAACGGTGATGCTCTATTAGAGCATCACTGAGAGACTGGGGCAACTTAAAGTTGTCCCAGTCGCTTGAAGTGGATGAGGAGCCAGTTTGACAACATTTTACGATAATCTTTACGATTTAAAGGGAGGCATAATCAAATACATAATTCATGTGTAGGTAAAAGAAAAAGAAATGTCTTAGAAATCTTGGAGCTTATTTTGAGTTTTAGAGTTGATTCAGAGAAAAAGCAAGAGACACAAATTGTGTTGCTCGCGAAATTTTACATAGGAATCAGTACGTAAATCGCAAATCATTGACACATGCAAGAGATCCCTTATTAAACATGTGTCGCTCAGAGGACATGTTTCGATCAGGAGATACATGTCGATAAGAGAACATGTTGGTAGACATGTACACTGGGAAAAAAAAAACACATTGGATCTAGAGTCAAGACTCTTAAAAACATCGAAAAGAAACAGTACTCTTAATTCAATCACAATCTAGCTTAAATCAAGAACCAAACCTCTTAATTTAATGTCAATGATATTTCGATGAGTCTGGACTCTAGATCCAATGTGTTTTTATTCCAGTGTATCGTAATTTTTTCAAATGATCGCCGGCTAAATTGGGCTATAGGACCGATGTGCGTCGTCCCGAATCATTCCGTGCTTTGTCCTCGGGTTATCACGGTTTTCCCTGACCCATTTATTTCCCCTGCGGTTTTCCTTTTTTCCACCGGGGCTGGCCTGTTCCGAGCCCACATAAAAACTCGCTTAGTCCGGTACCCGCGGGGGCGCCGTGAAATAATAGCTCTTTGAATTTTGGACAGTGCCGATACGTCGCTCACCCGATCCCGGTTCGCGAGCAGTTATTCCGCGTCGGGATCGCGGTTCGTGACCCAGTTCCCGGGTCGGGGGGTCGGGGCTCGATCCCCGGTTTTGACACTTGTATGGGCAAACAAATCGCTTTTCGCCGAGTTTTCAAAAGCATTCAGCCCGCCGCGACGCGGCTGCCGATTTCCGCAATCCCACCTTGATCCCGCTGCCAAACCGCGTATGTACTTCGGGATCGTGTTGGCGCTTACGCGGTTTTCGCTCGGGACGGCGGGAATCCGCGCGTTTCCGTGCGATTCGTCAAAGGCGCCCGTCAATCTGCGGGCTTAGCGCGCGGTTGCTGCTTGACGCGTATCCCGCGTGCAAACGTCTGTTTAATTGGTGGCAGGCGCCCCCCCCCCCCCCCCTCCGTAGCGACGCACAGGTGGATCGAGTCATACTGCGGTGCTAAGGAAGAACGCCGTATGAACATTCGAGAGTTGCCAAATTTTCTTCGATAAAATGTTTAATTTTGAGGAAAGTTATGGATATTTTTCCTTGAATTTTCAGGAATTTTAGACAAAATTGGAAAAAAAGTATCTGAAAATCGGGAAAATCTTTTTAGATTTACCAGAAAATTCTTGTTTTATCAAAGAAATTTGGAACGCCTGAAGGTTCATACGGCATTTTCCTGAGCACGGCTAAATTTCTTCGATAAAATGTTTAATTTTGAGGAAAGTTATGGATAGTTTTCCTCGAAATTTCCAGGAATTTTAGACAAAATTGGAAACAGAATCATCTGAAAATTGGAAGAAAAATCTTTTTAGATTTATCAGAAAATTCTTGTTTTATTGAAAGAAATTTGGGAACGCTTGAAGGTTGATACGGCGTTTTTCCTTAGCACGGCAGAATAGGTGAGGTCGGACAAAATTTGGGAACTTCAAGCGCTTATAACTCCTTTTGTGCACATCTTTAAGGTTCTAAAAGTGGTTCCATTGGTTTCCTCGTGAAATTTTCTTCTAAGAACACTCCTTGAATTTAAAATGTGACGAAATGAACGTCAAAATTTGCAGTTTTATTCAAAAATTTCAAATCCGACCTCTCTGATCGACTCGATCCACTGTGCGACGTGGATGTGGTTTGTTCCATGAGACCATCCGCAGATGCACGCTAATCCGCCGGGTTTACCCTCAAATCCCCACCAGAATCCTTCTGTGTTACCGTAGGTAGCAATAACGATCATATTTTCAAAATGCGTATTGCTTGATTGGGCCACTTGCCAAGTTCTGAACTTTTAAAGAACGTCAACTTTGTATTTTCTTAGTATTCAACTCCTAAACAAGTAGCGAGTTATTTTCGACACAGATCAGATGAAAATTAGGTTAAACAATGACGTCATTTGTAATTGCGTCTTTGAAATGTGTATGTGTGTGAAGGATGCTTATATTTGGTAATATTCATGACAAAATTGACTCAAACTGACTATACACCAATTTATTGCGAAGATTATAAACTGGAATGGACCGGGGAATTGGAGGTGCGACAAGAAACAAATGGAATGAGAGAGGGAACAGAGACAGGAATTCGGGAATGGGTTGATCAACGATTGCAAAAAACGTCCGATTTGTGTCCGATCTTTATTCGTATGACATCCAGAAGCCGCGTTGTCTCAACTCTCTCTTTAAGTACTCCGGGTGTATTTTTAAAACTATTCCAAAAAATTTCCTCGTCAAAGTTCGTGCACAAATATCTGACGTACAACAGCTGTGACGATCTGATCCTCGGAAATTCTTGAGACATGCAATAAACTCCAGAAATTAACGATTGACCGTCGAATCGTTCTCAAAGTGCAGAAGATCCACTTTCAGTAACTTCAACCATGGCCAGCTCAACCCCCGGCGAGGTTGCCACACGAGCCGAATAATGATGGTTTATCGACTTGATTTGGTGGCTGCCAGGGCATCACGCACAGGGAGTAACAGGACGCGATAGGCACCGGGTGGTGGCATTGTTTCGAAGATCCATACCAGCAGCATGATATTTTCGTGCATTTTTCCGCCCCCCGCTGCGAGGAGGGGGGTATTTGCACGCCACCCCCTCCAGGGGGCGGTTGGGGCGGCGTCGGTAATTGAAAACGGCTCAACTGAACTGTCAATGACGCCGGAACGGGAAGGATAGCGCGAAAGCGTTTAAGGAACTCTATGTCTTGGAGGCGCCCGGAGTCATGCTAAGAACCATCCATTGTTGCCAGATAGTTCTAGATAGAGTGCCCAAAACGGGAGAGTATTGCCATCTCTGTGCGGCTCTCTGGTTGGTTCATCAGTTTTATGCCTTCAAGGAGCCATAGAGTTGGCCCGATATAAACAAACCCGACACAGAAGAACACGTTTTATCGGCTAAGAAATGAATCATAATCGCACTCGAATTAACTTTCGGCAAAAATATCCATCAAAGTTCGATCCAAACTTAATTCAGAAGTTGCATGTAAAAAAAGTTTTATCACATCCAAAATCACGTCTGGAACTTTGTAGAACTTTGTCACCAACTTATTTGTTGACAGTGGCACAAACTAGGAGCGGAGGGGTTGGAGTTTGTTTATATTGGGCCAGTTTGGAACTCAATAATAGCCGACCTATCAGAGAGCGGCACTCTCTTTCTGCAGTAAAGGGATTAAGATGGCAATACTCTCCCTTATACAGATACTCTAGTTCTAGAAAATCAACACTTTCTCCGGAATCATTTTCCCCGTGTAAAATCTCTTCATTTTATCGTATGACCTGACAACCTTGCAGGGATCCCTTCCCTCCTAGTCCCCGCTCCACGCCAGGTCTCGGCCTATTATCCTGGTAACCTACTCATTACTACGCGACAGCTGAGCGTCCATTGGAAAACATTGAATTGATTTAAGCAGAAATATTTTTGCAATTGCGGCAAGAAAGGTTTGATTGTATACTAAACATTTTCTCGTCAAATATACAATGAAAAGAACTTTCATTGAGTCAACCACAAATCTCTGTATAGCGACCAGACGTCTTCTTTGAGGTTTTATAAATACCATTAAAATAAGGAAGTTTCCTCTTGTTTCAACGAAACTTTTTTGGTGGCGTGTTCAGCATGATTAACCGTTGATCCCACTGGAAACTTTCCTCACTGTTGAATCCAGAATGGAATCGCCTAAATCGGACAGGTTTCTGCTTGATAATATGAGTAATAAAAGTGAATAGAACTAAGCAGAAACCTACTGCCACCAAGTAGATGTCCTCTTGAATTATGATGAGGAATGATTTTATGAAGAAAAAATGCTTACAATAAGAAGATTGACCCTTGGTATCAAGTGAAATCTACTTGAATCGAGCTATTTTCTTCAAAAAATCTTCGAACATAAACGTTTTATCCGGGGCAATTTGGCAACTCTCACATGTTCATACGGCGTTCTTCCTCAACACGGTAGTACAGATCAAACAACTAAGAGTTTTTCTCCGCCTTCGAAAGTGGTTGCTTCATTTAAAATAAACAGATTTGAAATTTACGCCGCAGTTCGCGGCTGGAGGTCGCCTTTGCAGAAACCAAAGGGACAACAAAAGTTTCGGCGTGTCGAGATGCGAAAGTTCTTCGGGAGCTCATCGAATTAAAAATCTGTAGGCACCGAATCGGAAAGGCACGAAACCGAGTCCGTAATGAGAGAAACTCATTTAAAACTAACTCCGAAAGTTATTAAAAGTTTTTAACTTGATGGGCAATAATTATAGCTGCGTCTCCGAGACCGGCCGAGGGGAGAAACATCGACTATCTTTCCTTGCCTCCACTTCATTCGGCTCTTTAACTGGTGAGAAATTGAAATTCGTTGACTCCTGGATTAATAAAGGGTGCCTCATTGGGATTGAACGGTCAGACTGCGGGGATGTAACGATATGATGATTCAAATTAGTGTAGAACCTTTTCTTACCGATTTTCCAAAATTGTTGATGTTTTTACACTACGGCCATTTCGAGCAACCGCTCATCGTCAGGTGTTTAAAAAAGTATAAAAAACTAAAATTATGATACGTTTCCGCGATCGCTCGAAACGGCCGTAGTGTAAAAACATGAAAAATTTCGGAAAATGGTGAGAAAAAGGTTCTACACTAATTTGATAAAAATGACCGATAAAGTTAATAAAATAAGTGATATAATGATTTTTTTATCTCTCAAAATCGCAGTCTCAGGTGTTGATTTCGTGAGTTCCAATACTGCCATGCTAAGGAGAAACGCCTTACGAACCTCCAAGCGTTGCCAATGGTCCTCTGATAAAATACGAATTTATTGGGGAAATCGAAAATATTTTTCTTCTAATTTTCCAGACTTTATTGTTCGAAATTTATTCTGAAATATCTGAAAATTTCAGGGAAAAATACGCATGATCATTCTCAAAAGTACATGTTTTATGCAGGAAATTTGGCAACTCTCGAATGTTTCATACGGCGTTCTTCCTTAGTACAACAGAAGATGACTTCGAATACTATGAGGGATGTAGGAAGGGAGTTGAGAGCCGGCATTCGAAAAAAGGTGTCAAAGAGAAAAAGGTCAAGATGGAAAATATTCGGTCGATACATTCAATTAATGGTATTTAAAGGTCACACGTTCAAGAAGCACGTTCAGTGACTGTAAGATGCAAAAAGTCATTTCGTTACGAGGTAGCCAGTGCAGTGATGTGGATGTAAATAATAAAGATAAACTTATACATTAAATGTTATTGCTCATTGAGGATTATACAGTCTAAGCTTTTTGGCCTTGGCCATCGTCAAGACTTTCCACACATACTTTAAAATACACAGGCCTTAGACTGTATTATCTTCAATGAATAATAAATACATTTAATGTAAGTTTATCCTCATTATTTACATGCATAGCACTGGCTATCTCATATCACGATTACACAAAGTGCTACCTACGACCTTAGAAAAAGTCATCGCTAAATGAAGCCTTTTTTGTGACACAGAAAAAAATAGATTGTTAGGTGCATGTGAGTCTATCGATGTTGACACTGCAGTTTCTCAGTTTGCGGCGTTGCAGACTTCCTGTCATACGTTATTTTCTACATGGAAAACTTCTGAACGTTATTTTTTCAAAATTTCAGTGATTTTTTTTCTCTCTATAGGGCATTTTCTGTGATAAATTGCAAGCCATGATCTTGGAATTTGAAACAGTCGTAGTAGCAGAGATTGCGAAACACCGCAACCAAGATACACACTTTTGCAGGATCGCCGTCGATTTTCTCACCGAAGTTTGCCCCCCGTCCCCATTCAAAATTACTCTAAAATACTTTTCTGTGATTACCATGAAATCTGTAGTTGATTAGTCTGTTAAGTTTGAGCTTTTAAAAAAATACGATATTTAAGAATTTCAAGCTGGTGGAGGAAATAACGATTGAAACTAAATTGAATTGGGTCAAGAAGAGATTAGAACCCTGAAAATTCGAGCGCGAATTTGCACACAATGAAATCTTCGAGAGAATTCTGGCGTACAGTATCTGCTTGTGTACCGATGAACTTGCCTGAGAACACACGTAATCACAAAACCGATTTGCAACACGGAAAAAAAGAGGGAGATAGATTCGATCATATTCACGGCTAATTTTTAGCGCCGACCAAAAAATATGGTTAAATTTCCCATTTTCTAGATGGTATAACTTGACAATTGATAGACTTTACCAATTTGATTGGCCGATTATTACGTGGACAAAATACCAAACGCACCAAGCTGAAAAAGTTTGAACCGAAAAAAATTGATTTTAAGTTCTTTTTTCATAAGACTGCGTTTAATACTTTTATGTCAAGGACTACGTTCAACGACTACTAGCATTCCGAATGTTTTGTATGAGGTTAAGTATGAGGTTGGCTTGAAGCGCCTTCACTTTTTGTGATACTCTACGCTTTGTCACGATGTTAGTTTAGTTGCCTGTCCGATCTTAACCCAACTAATGTCACGGAGTTCACTACACGCTCTTCTGAGTGTGCTTATTCCTGCCATGTTTTTGAGGATGGAAAAGTGTCTATTCACATTGTAGGCAACATAATCAGCACTCTAATCTTGTTCTTTTATTTTGGAATTTTTTGATTTTCTATATTTATCCACCACTGGCTTGTCAATTGCCGGCGATTGCCAATTGGACTGAGTTAAGCAGAAAGGAACCAACCCACATTTTGGAAAAAATTGAGTTATGAGTGGTTTTGAACTCATCCACTGCTCTCCTATCTATTGCCAAAAAATCAAAGTTTTTGTTGGAGCAAATTTTGCAGAAATTGAACTTGAAGTTTATCTTTTACATTGAGTCTTATATGCAGGAACCAAACTTTAAACCTCTTTTCCTCGGTTCGATCCCGATGTGGCTTGGTTCCTTTCTGTTTAACTCCGTCCAGTTGCCTGCGACATATCGATTAATTTGCCGTTTGAAACTATGGAAAATGATCGATAAATAGAATGTTCGCAACGAACACCGCAATAATCAGTTTGCCTCGCCTAAAATCGATATTTTCAATGGATTTAAATGGAGGTTGCCTGCGACATATCGATTAATTTGCCGTTTGAAACTATGGAAAATGATCGATAAATAGAATGTTCGCAACGAACACCGTGATAATCAGTTTGCCTCGCCTAAAATCGATATTTTCAATGGATTTAAATGGAGGTTGCCTGCGACATATCGATTAATTTGCCGTTTGAACCTATGGAAAATGTATCGATACATAGAATGTTCGCGACGAACACCGCAATAATCAGTTTGCCTCACCTAAAATCGATATTTTCAATGGATTTAAATGGAGCAAAAACAGTGTTGCCAACTTGCAAAATCGCCACCGAGCACGAGACGCCACTGAACTTTCATCCCGAGTTCGCGGTCGAACGGAGTAATTTTTCACCGCTCCGAGCTCGTAAGCGGTCAGAGCGGGAGAAAAATCTATTTTAGGAGTTGGGAGTGTTAAATCGCCCGCCGAGGATGAGCAATCGAGGAGAAAATGATCCATTTTTGTTTCCGGGACGAGCGAGCCGAGATGCTCGGGATTCTCCGTCCGGCCGGACAACTCAGCCCCCGCTAAGCCCCGCTGATCCTCCCCCGACTTATTTTCTCACCTGTCAGATCCTCGATCCCTCCACTCCAACTTTCGCAAATCGTTCTCATTTTCAAACCGCTGCGAGAGGCTATCCCTTCGGGCTGGTTATTGAAATTGATAGACAAAGCTATAGAGAAAGAGGAAAGAGGATAGGCAAGGAGAGATGTAGACAAAAAGCTAAAGCACGTAAAAATTTTGAGTTTTATTCAAAAATTTCGATCCCTCGATTTCAACTTTTGCAAATCGTTCTCATTTTCAAACCGTTGCGAGAGGCTATCCCTCCGGGCTGATTATTGAAATTGATTGGCAAAGCTATAGACAAAGAGGATAGAGGATGGGCAAGGAAAGATGTAGACAAAGCTTTAGACAAGAAAAAACACAAAACAATGGGTAAACAAGGCTAAAAACAGAGACATAAAAAACCTATGCACTGGAAAAAAAAAAATTGGATCTACACTGAAAAAAAAATCTTAAATTTGCCGCCAAGAAGTATTTCTTCTTAAATCAAGCAATTTGCTGGTTAATATAAGCTACTTTTTAGCTTAACCCAAGCATTATTTTTCTTGTATCAAGAAAAAGTCAGCTTAAAGCAAGATAAAAAAAAAATTCTTGGCGGCAAATTCAAGAATCATCAGGCTTGATCCAAGCTACTTTTTTTTCCAGGGTAGAGTCCAGACTCTTGAAAACATTGACAAGAAAAAATACTCTTGATTCAATCGGATTTTTGCTTGAATCAAAACGAAATCCGCTTAAATTAAGAGGCTTGGTTCTTGATTTAAGCTAAGATTCTGATTGAATCAAGAGTATTTTTTCTTGTCAATGTTTTCAAGAGTCTGGACTCTAGATCCAATATGTTTTTTTCCAGTGTGTGGATCGAGTTATATAGGTGAGATCGGAACAAGTTTGGACACTTTAAACGCTTATAACTCCGTCCGTACACAACTTTGAGGTTCTAAAAGTGGTTCCATTGATTTCCTCGTGAAATTTTCTTCTAAAGCATTCCTTGAAATTTAAAATGTGACGTAATAAACGTAAAAATTTTGAGTTTTATTCAAAAATTTCGATCCCTCGATTCCAACTTTCGCAAATCGTTCTCATTTTCGAGCCGTTGCGAGAGGCTATCTCTGCGGGCTGATTATTGAAATTGATAGGCAAAGCTATAGACAAAGAGGATAGAGGATAGGCAAGGAGAGATGTAGACAAAGCTTTAGACTAGAAAAAACACAAAACAATGGGTATAAACGAGGCTAAGCACAGGGACATTAAAAAACCTGGGACGTTTCGGGGTGGTCTCTTATCACCGCGAATGGGGGTTTAAGGGTATCTTGATTTTTATAATTTATTTTTTAAATTTATTTTTGTTCCTGGCCGAGGAGGGGGTCGAGACCACCCCCGAAACGTCCCAGGTTTGTTACGTCTCTGTGTTTAGCCTTGTTTAAGTACCTATTGTTTTTGTTTTACCCCCTTTTAAATGAACTTTTTAATAGGAGCTAACCCTTTTTTCCGCTTACGTACACGGCTGCTTGCAGCCCTTTATATCTGCGAACACATACGAGAAAGGTAAACTTATCTAAAGCGGGGTCAGTACCCAGTCCTTTCCAACACATAGGCACGCTCTTTCGTACACTTTCTCCCTTGAAAAATTAGCATAAACGCAATGATAAACCGCGACAGCTTGTTTTTTCAGGGGGTGGAAATCCGTTACAACGGAGAAAAGCTTCTTACGCAGGGGAAGTGAGCTTGCGAATTAGGCCTCCCGGGTAAAGAAGTGAGAGTGTAATGTACCGGAACAACTCCCCTCCGATGGTTCCTCGTGATAAGGCCACCTATTGTAGCTTCCGTAGTGGTTGACGTTGAAAATATTATCTGGGTTAATGCTACAGGAATAGACTCTCTGCGTTCATTCGTGAATAGTTGGGGTTCGGCCTTGTTGCTTCTGCATGGGCCGGTTGAGGTCTGCGCGCTTCAGTAACGAGGATTTCATAAAAAGTTTGTGTCCAGTCAAGGGCCTTCTTTGGCCCCAACTTTGATCAAAATTTAAAGCAGCTCAAAATAATGTCATATATCGACGGTGTAAGTCGGCAATCACATAACTCGTTTGCGGTGTCTGAAAATCTCCGCCTCTATGTCATTTTTTTAAAGGAGAACAATTGACATCATTCCTTGAAGTTAAAGCAGATTTTTCTCCGCACAGAGAAGAAAATCACGGGAAATTCTAAAAATTGGGTTAATCAACAAACTGATGAAGGTTGAATAACGGAAAAACACAATAGTTGAATGAACCGAAAATATTGTATTAGAGGATTTTGAAAAGATTCACAATTTCACAAGAGTTAGATTTTGTTACACAGAAATGTGCCATGGAGATGAGAGTGGCACAGCATACAAGCACTTAGCACGGGTCAGATGGTCCAGGGACTTAGAGCGAGGGACATGAGTCCGGGTCACAAAGATGGAAAAAAGACCTTGATTTTAGGGCAGCACAAGCTTTTATAGACTTGCTGACGTCACAGGTGGTGAGACAACAAGTCTACACGCTATTGGCTGGCTATAATCAGTGTAGCTATCAGTTGCAAGTTCAGTAATTAAAGTAATGGGTGATTTTAGGTGATGGCTGGGAGATAGACGTGAAAAAGACAGAAATGAACAAAATCCAGCCATCCCTAATGAGAATAATAGTTGAGTGGTTTTCCGTTTAAAAAATAAAGTATGACAAAGAGTCTGCGACGTCGCAAACCGAGTTAATGTGATTGCCGACTTACACCGTCGATACGTCCTTGGAAATTTTGCCACATTTGTGATGAAAAAAATGTCCACTTTCTCCCTTGGAAGTTGGGTAAGTTCGTTTTCCAGACGATAGAACGTAACAGCATTCCAACTCGAAAAATGCCCACTCGTAAATTACATTTTCACCGGAAAACACACAGGATTGCAAACTCTCTACAATCCTGTGATCCTAGGATTGCAAGCTCGCGGTGTGCTTTGTTCGGAAATGGTGTACACCAAGAAAATCCGCGCGACTTTTCAACGACTTGAGCGCGCACCGTGGTATACGCGCAATGCATGAAGTATTTTGCAGACTCGTAAGGCGCTATGCGTTGCGCGGACTGCTGTACACGCAATGCATGAAGTATCCTGCGATCTTGTAAGGCGCTACTATGCGTTCGCGCCGTGCGCGCCAGCCCCGCGCCGTGTATTTGATGCTTTCCAACTTATGATTTTGAAGATTTTGTAGAGCTTGTTGGAATTATTGTCATTTCAAATGATAAAACATTACATCGATGGTGAAACTACCATACCACGTATCTCGGAAAATAATAATCTCCGTTTAAAAAATATAGTATGACAGGAAGTCTGCGACGTCGCAAACCGAGTTATGTGATTGTCGACTTACACCGTCGATATGCGCATATCAACTCTTCATCGTCTGATGTGTGAGAAAATGTCTTCGTTCGAGGTATTTTTGAAACGCTATTGCCTGATCGACCGACGCAGGGTGGAGAATTTTTGCACGTTTCTCGAAAAATTGTCTTCTAGGGTCGTAAAACTGGTTGTCCAGGTATGAACGCAAGCGATCAACATTTTCTCGTTTGAACATGTTGTAATTTTTAAACTGAAGAGTGAAATTTTGAAATACGAAAATGGTAGCCCCTCGCGCTGACACTTGGAAAGAAACTTCTGTTACCGCAAAGTCGCGTAATTGAGAAGTATTTGTATACAATTTTTGTTTCCCGTAATTGTTGTAGGTACGCAAATCTGCCTCACCCATATGTAACTCTGGCTGCTGAATCCGGAATTGGCCCTGATTTTCTAAAATCATGCGCCACTTTTCCAGAAAATTGAATTTTCCACGAAAAACTTCATTTTCAAACCAAAATCCTGATTTTAAGGGAAGAAATAGGTCAACGCAAAAACCTAGTTCAGTTTTGAACTCCGCGCTAAAAATTGCAAAGTAATCAACCATCTAGTCTACTATGAAAACCGTCGTACTTCGATTTTTTTTTCTCTTTTTGGAGACACCTGTGTTCTTTCTAACTTTCTACGTCAGATATTACAGGAGATACACAAGAAAGGGAACGTGAGGAGGAATGCTACAAGAGAGCTTGGAAGCAACCGTGGACATCGAAAAACCGACGAGGAAAAACGCGAAGAGAGGAGAATAATTCAGTGGGGACGAAACAAATAAAGAAATAGACTGTTCAAGAGCTAATTGTGATTTTCCTCGGGTCGGAAAGTCGAAAAGACCCTCGGAGAAGGTCCTCTCGGTTGCCACTTAATGTCGACAGAAAGTGGTGTTTGTGACACACTTATGATGACTTGACCTTCATTACGGGGGCGACGGCTTGGATGGGGGACAGGGACCGGGCGGAGGGGGGGAGGTGAAGTTTTCAACTCCACTCGCTCTTACCAGCTTTGCCCGTCAGTCCCCACGAAGAGTCGTTTTTCGGTATCTCGATCAAGATTGATTGAGATAAAGAAAAACGGCGCGAAGCAACGCTGCTGCTTTTATTACCTGCAGGTCGATTGTTCAATCGTTATCGAATGACCTTGATCGATAAATAGCATTGTAAAGATAGGGATTTATCGATCAAGTCCATTCGATAACGATTCAACAATCGACCCGCTGGAAACCTGATTGAGAGATTTAATAGAACAAAGAAAATGTGCTTTAGTTATTCTGATACGTGTTTCGTGACCAAAATTTCACGCACATAACGATTTGTGCGATGAAAATTACTGAAATCAACTTCTAACGAAGAGATCTAGGTTTTTGCTTTACATTAGCTACGGGGAATTTGAATTTCCCGCTTGAAAGAAAAACAATAGTCTACTTGAATCAAATCATGCACCACAGATGGTAGGTTTCTTACTTTCTTAATCGAGCAATTTTCCTTTTCCGCCTTGTGTTGTTCAAAGCGTTAACGTCATGCACAACTGAGCCAAAGCACCGAAATTGAGGTTGCCATACTTCATACCGTAGAGACTGCTACGGTAATGTTTAAAAGTGCGCGATTTTACTCACGTTAGCATGTGCTTTTTCATGAGTGGGAGCCCGGGAGGTTTGAATGTACACATCGAAATACGATCAATATCTTAACGAGGAGTCGATTCTAGTCATTTTCGTTGCGCGAATCGTGTTTAATGTGAAATTTTGGCTCACAAACATGTGCCAAAATGCTTAAATTCGACCCTACTGCTCCATTAAATTCACTCGCCTTTCGGACATAGCTTTAGACCAAAATCGTGATGCAACTATTTCAACTCCGGAGCCGCTCAAATTGCATCCATCGAGTTGAAGGCGCACTGTATTTCTCAGCACTGTTTTCAATTATTCAGGTATGAGCGCGGAGGCGAGGCTATACATTCTAGTTTTTGCAACTTGTGTCAACTTGACCATCGAAATTGTTTTCAACACGGAGAATAGAGTAAAAGTTACTGGATGTTTCGCTGCATTGGTCATTAAAAACACGAATATTACGACGCAAGTCATTCGTCCCCGGACATCCACTAACTAGAATCGTGATGCGAAAATTTCAGCTCCTGAGCGGCTCCAATTGTATCCATCGATTTGAAGGCGCAGTACTGTTTTCAAATATTCAGATATTAGCACGGAGACGGAGCTACATTCTAGTTTTTGCATTTTGTGAAAGTTTGACCATCAAAATCATTTTCAACACGGAGCATAGAGGAAAAGTTACTAGACCATCAAAATCGTTTTCAACACGGAGAATAGAGGAAAAGTTACTAGATATTCCGCTGCAATGGTCATTAAAAACACGAAGATTGCGATGAAAGTCACTCTACCCTGGACATCGCAATGAACTAAAATGCGTGATATAATAAATCGACTCTTAAGCCGCTCAAATCGCATTTACAGATAATCAAATCTCAATATTCCCATAGGATTCCTTGACTTGTTGGGAAAGTTGAGCGCTGAAATTCCCTGGCATTTCCTTGACTTCAAAAAAAGAGGAGAAATATAACTTTAAAACAAGGATGCAAATTTTGAAGCATCACACTTTCATGTATGAAGTTGAATCTGACAAAAAACGCAGGGCAGGCTGGCACCGCGAGGAGCTTTAAATGGAACGACTACTGTGTCGATTATCGATATTTTCCCATTTAAAACTATGGTGAAGAATCGATTATTAAGGTGTTCGTTGCGAACACCCTGTTAATCGATCCTTTGCCATAGGTTTAAATGGCAGACCAATCGATATATCGCAAAGCACGCCACGCCACTGAACGACTACGAATAAGATCGTAAATAAGTAAACGGGTTATTTGTTTCTGACTCTTTCTTCCTAAAATCATAGAAACGATACGATGGCCAACTTTTGCGGGAAAATAGAAAAAATCAATTTTTAAAACAAAAATCTGATTGGAACCAAGACGTGAGCTGAATCTACCTTTGGCAAGCGCGTGGGTTGGGTGGGGTAGGCTGAGCAGTTATTTTTCTCCTTTTTTTACCGAAGGTCGATTGCAACTAATTGTAAGTGGATTAAATGGTAAGTAGCTTCGGAAAGGAGTAAGAAGAACAGCACAAAAGCTCGTGTCTTGAAAGCGACATGAATAGGGCTCGATCTTGCACATCGCATTGTCCATGTCTCAGTTGAGGGGCCAGAGATGAGAGCGAGGGAAACCAGAGCGCTGTTGCCACACAGCCACCGTAAATTATGATAATTTAAAGCACAGAAATACCAAATCTCCTACCTAATTCCACTGATTATTGCGGCACGAGGAATT
>NC_092800.1:20609198-20632151 GCF_918797505.1 Bemisia tabaci | reverse complement strand
TTTGTTTTAGAAAAAGAAAATGCACGGACATGCGCTGGAAATTGAACTCAAAAAGCATTTCTGTTTAGGAGAGTGTACTGTAAAGTTGGAGAAGTGGAACCCAACACGTCGAAGATCCCGCAGGTCACTTGGTCTTTCCCGACGGAATTCAACGGTAGCCTTAGTTGTGTTAACATACCTACATAGGGGATTATTTAATTTATGCCCATCGTTTACTCTCCAGGTATGTGTTGCCTGCTTCCCAGTCGCAGAAGCTAGAGGAACTGGCGGATGCCTATGCCTATGAGTCAGCAAATTGCACGCATTACATGATGCATAAACGCAGCCAAATCTGCCCTTCATTCTTGAGTAGAAGAGGCTTCACTCCCAGGACGGTAGGTGGAAAAGCATTGCTGGCTTGGTAAGATTAGTTTTCTGATGAGCGATGACACTGTTGAATGAGCAATCTGAGTCGGGAGTGCTTAGACAATATTAATGCTCAACAAGTGAAAGGGAGAAAGTGGGGGGAGATGAGAGTCGAGGTAAAGCCAAGCTTGCATCGCGACCGATGCAAGACGAGTTCTATTGAAATTGAACTCAAAAAGCATTTCTGTTTAGGAGAGTGTACTGTAAAGTTGGAGAAGTGGAACCCAACACGTCGAAGATCCCGCAGGTCACTTGGTCTTTCCCGACGGAATTCAAAACAGATCCCGAAAAGATCGTCGTGTTGTTCACGAATCCATCGTTGGAAATTAAGCGTTTCAACACAATGTCAATTATTTTACGACACGGAATCCCGATGTTAAAGCCAGTATTGTAGAGCGGTTCAATAGAACTCTAAAAGAGGAAGAAACTCTCTACTTTCCGGTTCTACCTGTGAAGTTCGATGGAAAACTCATGTTCCCGTTAAAAATTACTTATGAATTCACACTGGGGGCGCTTCGCCATGTCGGAGAACTTCACACATTTCTACTTTTTTCCTCATTTTTGTTTTAGAAAAAGAAAATGCACGGACATGCGCTGGAAATTGAACTCAAAAAGCATTTCTGTTTAGGAGAGTGTACTGTAAAGTTGGAGAAGTGGAACCCAACACGTCGAAGATCCCGCAGGTCACTTGGTCTTTCCCGACGGAATTCAACGGTAGCCTTAGTTGTGTTAACATACCTACATAGGGGATTATTTAATTTATGCCCATCGTTTACTCTCCAGGTATGTGTTGCCTGCTTCCCAGTCGCAGAAGCTAGAGGAACTGGCGGATGCCTATGCCTATGAGTCAGCAAATTGCACGCATTACATGATGCATAAACGCAGCCAAATCTGCCCTTCATTCTTGAGTAGAAGAGGCTTCACTCCCAGGACGGTAGGTGGAAAAGCATTGCTGGCTTGGTAAGATTAGTTTTCTGATGAGCGATGACACTGTTGAATGAGCAATCTGAGTCGGGAGTGCTTAGACAATATTAATGCTCAACAAGTGAAAGGGAGAAAGTGGGGGGAGATGAGAGTCGAGGTAAAGCCAAGCTTGCATCGCGACCGATGCAAGACGAGAGGAAGAATTCATAGTAGGAGAAGGAGGACAAAGCCATGAACGTGGCGAACCCTACGAAAGCTAAAAAGATTACATAAAAAAGCTGGCCGTTAGATTTATTTTGCTAGTTCGAAGTTGGCTTGATACTAAACACAAACCACTTCGTTGCTCCATTTGGAGGGAACATATGTCCCTCGTCTCTCGGATTTTGTTCTTAAAGGCTGAAAAAACGAACTCCATCCGTACGGCTACCGTAGAGTATTATGTAATCTGAAACCAGGCATTTCCAGCCCGAATGGGTTCGGCAAAAATTGTCCGTCGCGGCCCCTGTGTGGACTCTTGTTATTGCATCATCTTGTAGACTCTCGTGTATGTAGACTTTCTAGACCCCTGCGCTAGACCCTCGTATTGTAGACTTAAGTGTAAACCTTCTTGGTTGGATTGGATTATTATACTCACGTGTCACCGACAATCATAGTGTTCTTTTTTACGGCTCCTGCTACCTCCTGCTACCTACTGCCACCTGCCTCCGCACTGCGGTAAGCTACCAGGTACCATCTACCTTTTGAGCCCTCACCCCCCTTACTGGTGAGCTCACTTTGGGCCGATCGCCCCCCCCCCCCCCTCGTCGCAGAGGCCATGAAGCAAGCACAGAATGCCTTCATTACTGCTTTTGTACAATTCACGGCAGAACTTCAGAATCCAACCCCTCCCGAGTTTCAATCGCGAAACTAACCTCTCGGCTGAGAACACTTCCCAGGTCTACCAACTGAGTACGAATTGCACTAAAATGGCCGTTGCCGGCGGAATACCCCGCGTGATTCAAAAACAGCTGATTAAATATGCGCGCTTTTATCGCAGTTGTTTTTTCCGTTGTTTTCCCTGTATTATCTCATCAGTAAGGAATTTGTGGTGTTTTTTATCGTGATACTAGTGTTTTTTTATCGTGATACAATAATGAGATTCAAACAAATAGTTCGCTTTCGCGATTTGGTTGATTTTTTTTCAACTTCCAGTAAACTGGAAATTATCGAAAATCTTCAGGAGCTAAAGCTTCTTCCCTCAGGGCGAAAGTGCCCAAAGTGTGGTGTAGGAATGAAGTTGGGTGAGAGGAAAGACTTGAATAATGGTTTTGTACGGCGTTGTTCTAAATTCAAGACCTCTAAATCTATTGGAGCCGGTACGAGGGGCGTTCAATAAGTAAGTATCCCCCCTCTCTAAAATCAAAAGGAATGGATCAATTTTCAAAAACTTGGGCTCAAAATTTTCCTTAGGATATACTGAGTTCAACAAAACAAACCAAACCGCAACAAAATCGAACCATGTGCGGCCAAACGCGAGCCGTTTGAACGCGCCGAGGTGCACACCGCTCCCGCCAAATCCGCGGAAATTTGAAGTCCGCGACAAGAGAAGAGTTTCTCTGCCAACGCTTCAGTCGTTCATCACTGACGAAAAATCAAAGAAGTTATTGTAGAATAAAGGGCTTACCTCACCTCTCCACATAACCAGCTCGATCCAAGCTGGTCTGATACTGATTGTGAGACTAAGAGAACAGTTTTTGGATACCACGCGTGTAGAGGTCTTTCAACTGGCTGGGGATGAAAGTGTTGACGGCTTGTTTGACCTCTTCCACTGATTCAAAATGAACTCCCCCGAGTTCAGATTTCAGAAAGGGGGATAAACAGTGGTCTGTTTTGCCATTTATTACCGTATCTAAAATCTGAACTAGGGGGAGTTCATTTTGAATCAGTGGAAGAGGTCAAACAAGCCGTCAACACTTTCATCCCCAGCCAATTTCACTAAAGACACGCTATCATAGGCTTTTTCCTTCAGTTTGGGTCCAATCTTGCCAACTCCCGACTCGAGCACTACTCTTATTGTCGGGGCATTTACTATGCCTTGGATGTAATAGGGGTGCGTTATGCCACGCGGGGGGAGGGAAACGCAGCCAGGCACTATAGAATGTGCCAATTCATGAACTTGGCCCCCATCCAGGTCCCAACCCCCATCAGACCTCAACCCATTCTACAGGGCGATGGGGATACTCCCAGTGAAGGAAGACGTGCACAGGCGCGCCGAAGTGGAGTGTTTTGTGGCCTACGCTGGCCTAACTAGGGTGCAGCTGGCCTGCACCTACGTGTCGCTGATGATGAAGTTCAGCACTACGTACTTGTTCTCGATGTCACTAACAACCACAGACATAGTGACTTACCTTAACGGAGGTGTGCCCCGGGGTACGGCCAGCGTCCTCCTGAAGCAGGTGTTCGAGAGCTTGACACCTGGAGCCGAGGCCCGCCTCTAATCTATGCCGAAGCGGGCCATGCTCCACTATACCGGCTGGGCTCCCGAGTTCAACCTGTACCCTGATGCCAGGGCACAGCCTGTCGCCTGCACCTACGCCGACGCAGCAGATTATTATGCTGCGTTTGGAATCGTGAATGACGTCGCACCAAGGTACAGCAGCCTGCTATCCATCGACGGCTTCCTGCTGCTCAGGCCGCAGGAGTGGGCCATCTTAGGCCCTAATACCAAAGTGTCGTTCCGCAACGACTTGTTGCGAGTAACGAGTGCTTTTTTTTTCCACCTCCCTCTAGTCGTAGTGATGCGGCTCCCCACGGTGGGCCACCGCTACGAGGGCCAGGCAGGAGGCAACCCGCCGCTCCCGCTACCCCCCATCACTCCAAGGGTGCGCGCAAACCAGAGCACGTCAAGCTCTACGCCCCGTCAGCGACTAGGGGCATCAAGTTTGGTGATAATAGTATTGTCACCGATCTTGTTCCTGACAAGCCTCTGTATGCCCTGCCCCTCTCAAACGTTGCTAGTAACTTCCTTTCTCATGGGGGTTACTACTGCGATGGTCATCCAGACCATTTTGAGTTGAACGTGGGGACGTACCACATACAGTCCCGCATAGTGCGGGCAGACCAAATTATGCAGACGCGTGCGCCAGTGGTGGTGAACACGTCTGTGTTTGAGGACAACGGGGAGGCGTTGTTAGAGAACGTCACCAAGACGTATCTCCCAAAATGGGGCCCAGGTATCGAGCTGGGTACAGTAGACTACTCCACCATGGAGGGTTTAATGTCCGGCACGGAGATCAGCGCTAGAGCATGCGCCAGTGTGCTCAATCCATTATTGAATATAGTGGATCAAACCTACATCCCACAGACTTGCCTGAGCTTGGCTTATGCAACAAAGCAGTGGGATTGCAGTGCGCTCTACACTAAGCTTGCGTACTGGGCAATGGTCCTTGATTATCAAGGTGTTGCCAACAATGCTTTGGCGTATCCTGCCTTCGTAGCCAACGAGGATACTGTCAAAGTAATCCACATGGATGCCGCGGCGGTCGTCAGCCCCCAACTTTTCCGCCAATATCTGCAGGAAGGTTATATATTCCTGAGAGAAGGCGTGGACTTTGATAGGTCTGAGATTCAGACCATACTCTGGATGGCCCGAAGTGGCTACCGAGTGGCTTCGGCAGTAGGTGCCAGAACGCCCGACATGTGTTATGTCAAATGGCCTTCTATCAACGTCTGCCTCCTAATGTACGGAGAGGCCCCCGCTGCTGGTTGGCCTGCCAACGTGGCTGCCGCGGCCCAAACTTCCCTATCTGGAAATTTTAGTCGAGGAGGTGACGAGGATAAAATCGAATGCTTGTTTGGATAACATCATTACTAATATAGAAGAAAATAGAGTCAGAGTGATGGAACCTGCTCTCTCGGACCACAAAGCACTAGTATTAACACTCAAAGGAGTAAAATTTAACAAAGCAGGAGAAATGTATAGAGTAAGGAATTTCAGTATTGAAAACTTTGAAAACTTTCAATGGAACCTCTTAGCGCTAAAGAAAATTACGAATGGATACTATGAAAACCCAGATGATCTCTACAGTGATTTTGCAAAGATGTTTAAAAGCATCTATGAACAATCTTTTCCATGGAAGAAAGTTAACAGAAAAAGGAAAACTTGAATAGACTCTGAAGCGAAGGAGGCAAGAGAATGGGTTGATTTTTAATTTGAGGAGGCAACATAATCTAATTCTTAATGGACTATTGGTTAGGCTCATTGGTTGGCTATTTCTTTATAGATTATGCAGTCGTGTTACTGCGCACGGTTTCCACAACATTAACACTCGTACAACAGAATCAGGGAAACCCTACTAAAGCTACCACATCGCAAAGTCAAGATGTAGAAAGCCCACGATTTGTCATAGTCAAACCCTTAGACCATATAAATGATTTGTGGGATTTTTACAACTTTACAGTGTGTCAAGCTGTTAAAAAGTGTAAAGATTGCCTGAAAGTGTACAGGGTGATTGATAGAAAAATTACAGCCCCATTTCTGCGACGAGAAATACTGCTCCATCTGCAAAAAGTTTGTGCGGCGCGATCATTTATGCTATACATACAAAAAATCTCGCCTGAAAAAAACCCCTCCAAAAAAGGTTTTCTGTTCGTATTTTTCGATTTAGAATGCACTCAAAGCACTCCAAGCGAAACACCGGGGGAATTCATTCATCGTCCTAATCTGTGTGTCGCACGACAACACTGCTACCGCTGCCTCGATGATTTAAATGCGGAAAATGATTGTTTAGTGTGCGGTCGTAGACTACACATTTTTAGAGGCGATGAGTGCATTGCCGAATTTTTCCAAATTTTGCTGAACCCGAAAAAACAATTTTCAGAGATCGTAGCCTTGAGCCATTACGGAAAAGGCTATGATAATGTCCATTTCCGGTCGGCCCCCCAAAAAGAATTCTCGTAGGAGATCAGTGCAATACAAACATAGAGCAATACAACGGGCTCATCGTGTGCAAAGTTTTGCCGCCTTTTGACCTGTACTTTCCGGTTCTACCAGTGAAGTTCCTGCGGAAAATGATTGCTTAGTGTGCGGTCGTAGACTACACATTTTAAGAGGCGATGAGTGCATTGCCGAATTTTTCCAAACTTTGCTGAACCCGAAAAAACAATTTTCAAAGATCGTAGCCTTGAGCAATGACGGAAAAGGCTATGATAATGTCCATTTCCGGACGGCCACCCAAAAAGAGTTCTCGTAGGAGATCAGTGCAATACCAACATAGAGCAATACAACGGGCTCATCGTGTGCAAAGTTTTGCCGCCTTTTGACCTGTACTTTCCGGTTCTACCTGTGAAGTTCGATGGAAAACTCATGTTACCGTTGTGCCGTGCTTGTATGGAGCTAAAATATCAACATGATTGTCCTCGCACAATCGAGGAGCGCTGCTTAACCGGGGCATGGGTCAGCCTCGAACTGAAAAAAGCCGTCGAGAAAGGGTATAAAGTTCTCCGCGTTTTCGAGGTCTGGGACTACGGACTCACTGTCTATGATGGCGTTTCGCAGGGCGGCCTCTTCGTGCAATACGTGAGCCGATTCTTGAAAATTAAACAAGAGGCAAGCGGTTTTCCAGCCGGGTGTGAGACAGACGATGAGAAGCAGGCATATATTCATGAATATCTGTTGCACAAAGGGATCGCACTCGAGCCCGAAAAAATTGTGAAGAATCCGGGGTGGCGATCTTGCGCAAAATTACTTTTGAATTCACACTGGGGGCGCTTCGCCATGTCGGTTTAATAGAACTCTAAAAGAGGAAGAAACTCTCTACTTTCCGGTTCTACCTGTGAAGTTCGATGGAAAACTCATGTTCCCGTTAAAAATTACTTATGAATTCACACTGGGGGCGCTTCGCCATGTCGGAGAACTTCACACATTTCTACTTTTTTCCTCATTTTTGTTTTAGAAAAAGAAAATGCACGGACATGCGCTGGAAATTGAACTCAAAAAGCATTTCTGTTTAGGAGAGTGTACTGTAAAGTTGGAGAAGTGGAACCCAACACGTCGAAGATCCCGCAGGTCACTTGGTCTTTCCCGACGGAATTCAACGGTAGCCTTAGTTGTGTTAACATACCTACATAGGGGATTATTTAATTTATGCCCATCGTTTACTCTCCAGGTATGTGTTGCCTGCTTCCCAGTCGCAGAAGCTAGAGGAACTGGCGGATGCCTATGCCTATGAGTCAGCAAATTGCACGCATTACATGATGCATAAACGCAGCCAAATCTGCCCTTCATTCTTGAGTAGAAGAGGCTTCACTCCCAGGACGGTAGGTGGAAAAGCATTGCTGGCTTGGTAAGATTAGTTTTCTGATGAGCGATGACACTGTTGAATGAGCAATCTGAGTCGGGAGTGCTTAGACAATATTAATGCTCAACAAGTGAAAGGGAGAAAGTGGGGGGAGATGAGAGTCGAGGTAAAGCCAAGCTTGCATCGCGACCGATGCAAGACGAGTTCTATTGAAATTGAACTCAAAAAGCATTTCTGTTTAGGAGAGTGTACTGTAAAGTTGGAGAAGTGGAACCCAACACGTCGAAGATCCCGCAGGTCACTTGGTCTTTCCCGACGGAATTCAAAACAGATCCCGAAAAGATCGTCGTGTTGTTCACGAATCCATCGTTGGAAATTAAGCGTTTCAGCACAATGTCAATTATTTTACGACACGGAATCCCGATGTTAAAGCCAGTATTGTAGAGCGGTTCAATAGAACTCTAAAAGAGGAAGAAACTCTCTACTTTCCGGTTCTACCTGTGAAGTTCGATGGAAAACTCATGTTCCCGTTAAAAATTACTTATGAATTCACACTGGGGGCGCTTCGCCATGTCGGAGAACTTCACACATTTCTACTTTTTTCCTCATTTTTGTTTTAGAAAAAGAAAATGCACGGACATGCGCTGGAAATTGAACTCAAAAAGCATTTCTGTTTAGGAGAGTGTACTGTAAAGTTGGAGAAGTGGAACCCAACACGTCGAAGATCCCGCAGGTCACTTGGTCTTTCCCGACGGAATTCAACGGTAGCCTTAGTTGTGTTAACATACCTACATAGGGGATTATTTAATTTATGCCCATCGTTTACTCTCCAGGTATGTGTTGCCTGCTTCCCAGTCGCAGAAGCTAGAGGAACTGGCGGATGCCTATGCCTATGAGTCAGCAAATTGCACGCATTACATGATGCATAAACGCAGCCAAATCTGCCCTTCATTCTTGAGTAGAAGAGGCTTCACTCCCAGGACGGTAGGTGGAAAAGCATTGCTGGCTTGGTAAGATTAGTTTTCTGATGAGCGATGACACTGTTGAATGAGCAATCTGAGTCGGGAGTGCTTAGACAATATTAATGCTCAACAAGTGAAAGGGAGAAAGTGGGGGGAGATGAGAGTCGAGGTAAAGCCAAGCTTGCATCGCGACCGATGCAAGACGAGTTCTATTGAAATTGAACTCAAAAAGCATTTCTGTTTAGGAGAGTGTACTGTAAAGTTGGAGAAGTGGAACCCAACACGTCGAAGATCCCGCAGGTCACTTGGTCTTTCCCGACGGAATTCAAAACAGATCCCGAAAAGATCGTCGTGTTGTTCACGAATCCATCGTTGGAAATTAAGCGTTTCAGCACAATGTCAATTATTTTACGACACGGAATCCCGATGTTAAAGCCAGTATTGTAGAGCGGTTCAATAGAACTCTAAAAGAGGAAGAAACTCTCTACTTTCCGGTTCTACCTGTGAAGTTCGATGGAAAACTCATGTTCCCGTTAAAAATTACTTATGAATTCACACTGGGGGCGCTTCGCCATGTCGGAGAACTTCACACATTTCTACTTTTTTCCTCATTTTTGTTTTAGAAAAAGAAAATGCACGGACATGCGCTGGAAATTGAACTCAAAAAGCATTTCTGTTTAGGAGAGTGTACTGTAAAGTTGGAGAAGTGGAACCCAACACGTCGAAGATCCCGCAGGTCACTTGGTCTTTCCCGACGGAATTCAACGGTAGCCTTAGTTGTGTTAACATACCTACATAGGGGATTATTTAATTTATGCCCATCGTTTACTCTCCAGGTATGTGTTGCCTGCTTCCCAGTCGCAGAAGCTAGAGGAACTGGCGGATGCCTATGCCTATGAGTCAGCAAATTGCACGCATTACATGATGCATAAACGCAGCCAAATCTGCCCTTCATTCTTGAGTAGAAGAGGCTTCACTCCCAGGACGGTAGGTGGAAAAGCATTGCTGGCTTGGTAAGATTAGTTTTCTGATGAGCGATGACACTGTTGAATGAGCAATCTGAGTCGGGAGTGCTTAGACAATATTAATGCTCAACAAGTGAAAGGGAGAAAGTGGGGGGAGATGAGAGTCGAGGTAAAGCCAAGCTTGCATCGCGACCGATGCAAGACGAGTTCTATTGAAATTGAACTCAAAAAGCATTTCTGTTTAGGAGAGTGTACTGTAAAGTTGGAGAAGTGGAACCCAACACGTCGAAGATCCCGCAGGTCACTTGGTCTTTCCCGACGGAATTCAAAACAGATCCCGAAAAGATCGTCGTGTTGTTCACGAATCCATCGTTGGAAATTAAGCGTTTCAGCACAATGTCAATTATTTTACGACACGGAATCCCGATGTTAAAGCCAGTATTGTAGAGCGGTTCAATAGAACTCTAAAAGAGGAAGAAACTCTCTACTTTCCGGTTCTACCTGTGAAGTTCGATGGAAAACTCATGTTCCCGTTAAAAATTACTTATGAATTCACACTGGGGGCGCTTCGCCATGTCGGAGAACTTCACACATTTCTACTTTTTTCCTCATTTTTGTTTTAGAAAAAGAAAATGCACGGACATGCGCTGGAAATTGAACTCAAAAAGCATTTCTGTTTAGGAGAGTGTACTGTAAAGTTGGAGAAGTGGAACCCAACACGTCGAAGATCCCGCAGGTCACTTGGTCTTTCCCGACGGAATTCAACGGTAGCCTTAGTTGTGTTAACATACCTACATAGGGGATTATTTAATTTATGCCCATCGTTTACTCTCCAGGTATGTGTTGCCTGCTTCCCAGTCGCAGAAGCTAGAGGAACTGGCGGATGCCTATGCCTATGAGTCAGCAAATTGCACGCATTACATGATGCATAAACGCAGCCAAATCTGCCCTTCATTCTTGAGTAGAAGAGGCTTCACTCCCAGGACGGTAGGTGGAAAAGCATTGCTGGCTTGGTAAGATTAGTTTTCTGATGAGCGATGACACTGTTGAATGAGCAATCTGAGTCGGGAGTGCTTAGACAATATTAATGCTCAACAAGTGAAAGGGAGAAAGTGGGGGGAGATGAGAGTCGAGGTAAAGCCAAGCTTGCATCGCGACCGATGCAAGACGAGAGGAAGAATTCATAGTAGGAGAAGGAGGACAAAGCCATGAACGTGGCGAACCCTACGAAAGCTAAAAAGATTACATAAAAAAGCTGGCCGTTAGATTTATTTTGCTAGTTCGAAGTTGGCTTGATACTAAACACAAACCACTTCGTTGCTCCATTTGGAGGGAACATATGTCCCTCGTCTCTCGGATTTTGTTCTTAAAGGCTGAAAAAACGAACTCCATCCGTACGGCTACCGTAGAGTATTATGTAATCTGAAACCAGGCATTTCCAGCCCGAATGGGTTCGGCAAAAATTGTCCGTCGCGGCCCCTGTGTGGACTCTTGTTATTGCATCATCTTGTAGACTCTCGTGTATGTAGACTTTCTAGACCCCTGCGCTAGACCCTCGTATTGTAGACTTAAGTGTAAACCTTCTTGGTTGGATTGGATTATTATACTCACGTGTCACCGACAATCATAGTGTTCTTTTTTACGGCTCCTGCTACCTCCTGCTACCTACTGCCACCTGCCTCCGCACTGCGGTAAGCTACCAGGTACCATCTACCTTTTGAGCCCTCACCCCCCTTACTGGTGAGCTCACTTTGGGCCGATCGCCCCCCCCCCCCCCTCGTCGCAGAGGCCATGAAGCAAGCACAGAATGCCTTCATTACTGCTTTTGTACAATTCACGGCAGAACTTCAGAATCCAACCCCTCCCGAGTTTCAATCGCGAAACTAACCTCTCGGCTGAGAACACTTCCCAGGTCTACCAACTGAGTACGAATTGCACTAAAATGGCCGTTGCCGGCGGAATACCCCGCGTGATTCAAAAACAGCTGATTAAATATGCGCGCTTTTATCGCAGTTGTTTTTCCGTTGTTTTCCCTGTATTATCTCATCAGTAAGGAATTTGTGGTGTTTTTTATCGTGATACTAGTGTTTTTTTATCGTGATACAATAATGAGATTCAAACAAATAGTTCGCTTTCGCGATTTGGTTGATTTTTTTTCAACTTCCAGTAAACTGGAAATTATCGAAAATCTTCAGGAGCTAAAGCTTCTTCCCTCAGGGCGAAAGTGCCCAAAGTGTGGTGTAGGAATGAAGTTGGGTGAGAGGAAAGACTTGAATAATGGTTTTGTACGGCGTTGTTCTAAATTCAAGACCTCTAAATCTATTGGAGCCGGTACGAGGGGCGTTCAATAAGTAAGTATCCCCCTCTCTAAAATCAAAAGGAATGGATCAATTTTCAAAAACTTGGGCTCAAAATTTTCCTTAGGATATACTGAGTTCAACAAAACAAACCAAACCGCAACAAAATCGAACCATGTGCGGCCAAACGCGAGCCGTTTGAACGCGCCGAGGTGCACACCGCTCCCGCCAAATCCGCGGAAATTTGAAGTCCGCGACAAGAGAAGAGTTTCTCTGCCAACGCTTCAGTCGTTCATCACTGACGAAAAATCAAAGAAGTTATTGTAGAATAAAGGGCTTACCTCACCTCTCCACATAACCAGCTCGATCCAAGCTGGTCTGATACTGATTGTGAGACTAAGAGAACAGTTTTTGGATACCACGCGTGTAGAGGTCTTTCAACTGGCTGGGGATGAAAGTGTTGACGGCTTGTTTGACCTCTTCCACTGATTCAAAATGAACTCCCCCGAGTTCAGATTTCAGAAAGGGGGATAAACAGTGGTCTGTTTTGCCATTTATTACCGTATCTAAAATCTGAACTAGGGGGAGTTCATTTTGAATCAGTGGAAGAGGTCAAACAAGCCGTCAACACTTTCATCCCCAGCCAATTTCACTAAAGACACGCTATCATAGGCTTTTTCCTTCAGTTTGGGTCCAATCTTGCCAACTCCCGACTCGAGCACTACTCTTATTGTCGGGGCATTTACTATGCCTTGGATGTAATAGGGGTGCGTTATGCCACGCGGGGGGAGGGAAACGCAGCCAGGCACTATAGAATGTGCCAATTCATGAACTTGGCCCCCATCCAGGTCCCAACCCCCATCAGACCTCAACCCATTCTACAGGGCGATGGGGATACTCCCAGTGAAGGAAGACGTGCACAGGCGCGCCGAAGTGGAGTGTTTTGTGGCCTACGCTGGCCTAACTAGGGTGCAGCTGGCCTGCACCTACGTGTCGCTGATGATGAAGTTCAGCACTACGTACTTGTTCTCGATGTCACTAACAACCACAGACATAGTGACTTACCTTTAACGGAGGTGTGCCCCGGGGTACGGCCAGCGTCCTCCTGAAGCAGGTGTTCGAGAGCTTGACACCTGGAGCCGAGGCCCGCCTCTAATCTATGCCGAAGCGGGCCATGCTCCACTATACCGGCTGGGCTCCCGAGTTCAACCTGTACCCTGATGCCAGGGCACAGCCTGTCGCCTGCACCTACGCCGACGCAGCAGATTATTATGCTGCGTTTGGAATCGTGAATGACGTCGCACCAAGGTACAGCAGCCTGCTATCCATCGACGGCTTCCTGCTGCTCAGGCCGCAGGAGTGGGCCATCTTAGGCCCTAATACCAAAGTGTCGTTCCGCAACGACTTGTTGCGAGTAACGAGTGCTTTTTTTTTCCACCTCCCTCTAGTCGTAGTGATGCGGCTCCCCACGGTGGGCCACCGCTACGAGGGCCAGGCAGGAGGCAACCCGCCGCTCCCGCTACCCCCCATCACTCCAAGGGTGCGCGCAAACCAGAGCACGTCAAGCTCTACGCCCCGTCAGCGACTAGGGGCATCAAGTTTGGTGATAATAGTATTGTCACCGATCTTGTTCCTGACAAGCCTCTGTATGCCCTGCCCCTCTCAAACGTTGCTAGTAACTTCCTTTCTCATGGGGGTTACTACTGCGATGGTCATCCAGACCATTTTGAGTTGAACGTGGGGACGTACCACATACAGTCCCGCATAGTGCGGGCAGACCAAATTATGCAGACGCGTGCGCCAGTGGTGGTGAACACGTCTGTGTTTGAGGACAACGGGGAGGCGTTGTTAGAGAACGTCACCAAGACGTATCTCCCAAAATGGGGCCCAGGTATCGAGCTGGGTACAGTAGACTACTCCACCATGGAGGGTTTAATGTCCGGCACGGAGATCAGCGCTAGAGCATGCGCCAGTGTGCTCAATCCATTATTGAATATAGTGGATCAAACCTACATCCCACAGACTTGCCTGAGCTTGGCTTATGCAACAAAGCAGTGGGATTGCAGTGCGCTCTACACTAAGCTTGCGTACTGGGCAATGGTCCTTGATTATCAAGGTGTTGCCAACAATGCTTTGGCGTATCCTGCCTTCGTAGCCAACGAGGATACTGTCAAAGTAATCCACATGGATGCCGCGGCGGTCGTCAGCCCCCAACTTTTCCGCCAATATCTGCAGGAAGGTTATATATTCCTGAGAGAAGGCGTGGACTTTGATAGGTCTGAGATTCAGACCATACTCTGGATGGCCCGAAGTGGCTACCGAGTGGCTTCGGCAGTAGGTGCCAGAACGCCCGACATGTGTTATGTCAAATGGCCTTCTATCAACGTCTGCCTCCTAATGTACGGAGAGGCCCCCGCTGCTGGTTGGCCTGCCAACGTGGCTGCCGCGGCCCAAACTTCCCTATCTGGAAATTTTAGTCGAGGAGGTGACGAGGATAAAATCGAATGCTTGTTTGGATAACATCATTACTAATATAGAAGAAAATAGAGTCAGAGTGATGGAACCTGCTCTCTCGGACCACAAAGCACTAGTATTAACACTCAAAGGAGTAAAATTTAACAAAGCAGGAGAAATGTATAGAGTAAGGAATTTCAGTATTGAAAACTTTGAAAACTTTCAATGGAACCTCTTAGCGCTAAAGAAAATTACGAATGGATACTATGAAAACCCAGATGATCTCTACAGTGATTTTGCAAAGATGTTTAAAAGCATCTATGAACAATCTTTTCCATGGAAGAAAGTTAACAGAAAAAGGAAAACTTGAATAGACTCTGAAGCGAAGGAGGCAAGAGAATGGGTTGATTTTTAATTTGAGGAGGCAACATAATCTAATTCTTAATGGACTATTGGTTAGGCTCATTGGTTGGCTATTTCTTTATAGATTATGCAGTCGTGTTACTGCGCACGGTTTCCACAACATTAACACTCGTACAACAGAATCAGGGAAACCCTACTAAAGCTACCACATCGCAAAGTCAAGATGTAGAAAGCCCACGATTTGTCATAGTCAACCCTTAGACCATATAAATGATTTGTGGGATTTTTACAACTTTACAGTGTGTCAAGCTGTTAAAAAGTGTAAAGATTGCCTGAAAGTGTACAGGGTGATTGATAGAAAAATTACAGCCCCATTTCTGCGACGAGAAATACTGCTCCATCTGCAAAAAGTTTGTGCGGCGCGATCATTTATGCTATACATACAAAAAATCTCGCCTGAAAAAAACCCCTCCAAAAAAGGTTTTCTGTTCGTATTTTTCGATTTAGAATGCACTCAAAGCACTCCAAGCGAAACACCGGGGGAATTCATTCATCGTCCTAATCTGTGTGTCGCACGACAACACTGCTACCGCTGCCTCGATGATTTAAATGCGGAAAATGATTGTTTAGTGTGCGGTCGTAGACTACACATTTTTAGAGGCGATGAGTGCATTGCCGAATTTTTCCAAATTTTGCTGAACCCGAAAAAACAATTTTCAGAGATCGTAGCCTTGAGCCATTACGGAAAACGCTATGATAATGTCCATTTCCGGTCGGCCACCCAAAAAGAATTCTCGTAGGAGATCAGTGCAATACAACAAGCTACAACGGGCTCATCATGTGCAAAGTTTTGCCGCCTTTTGACCTGCACTTTCCGGTTCTACCTGTGAAGTTCGATGGAAAACTCATGTTCCCGTTATGCCGTGCTTGTATGGAGCTAAAATATCAACATGATTGTCCTCGCACAATCGAGGAGCGCTGCTTAACCGGGGCATGGGTCAGCTTCGAACTGAAAAAAGCCGTCGAGAAAGGGTATAAAATTCTCCGCGTTTTCGAGGTCTGGGACTACGAACTCACTGTCTATGATGGCGTTTCGCAGGGCGGCCTCTTCGTGCAATACGTGAACCGATTCCTGAAAATTAAACAAGAGGCAAGCGGTTTTCCAGCCGGGTGTGAGACAGACGATGAGAAGCAGGCATATATTGATGAATATCTGTTGCACGAAGGGATCGCACTCGAGCGCGAAAAAATTGTACATAACCTAAAATAAAATGTTGACCCTTCCATTGTCCGAATGTGCAATTAGGTTTTTGAGTTTTGAAGATTGTTTGTTCATGAGTTTGTTTGAAATACCTCATGAGTTGGAAATAAGGCTCAAAAACCATCTTGTGGAGTCATTATATTTACGAGTGGACCCGATTCATCGCAGCAGGCGCACCCACGTGTGTGACTACGAGTGCGTGCGTACGTTAGAAGCGATTCTGAAAACTCTCAAATATGAATTGCGCGGCAAACTCGCGTTTTATCGGTGTTTTATGAGTGGTTTTGTAAGTGGGCTCTAACATATATTTGTGCAGCAAAAATCTCATTTCATCGAATATACAAACCGAATTACTGCTACTCGAAAAGTGAACACGGGTGTGGACGCGAGTCACAACAGTTGGATCGATAGTAAGGAATTCGTATAAATAGTATGCATTCTCTTCTCAGTATTGCAAGGAAGAAATCATGATTGTAATCATGAAAAGTATGTTCTGGTCTTACACGTGAGGAGTAGGATCGAGGAGCTTGAGAAGAAATTTTTTAGATATCCTAACAAAAATATACGACAAAAAAAGTGGCGAAAGATAATGAATTTGGATAAAGATGATGGAGATTTGATTCCAATACCAGAACTGGATATGCTTCGAGAGAGAATCCAACCAAGTCGCCGCGAAGGATTTGTCAAAATGATAACTTTATTATACGGAGACTTCTCCGATGTAGCGGCACATAATGTGCGACGTGGTTTTAAATATGATAGGAACTCTGTTAAACAAATGCTAGGAAATTTGAATATTCTACCCGACGAGAGCCACGTTCAATCAATACAGGATATTCTCACCCCTTTAAATACAGAAGAATGTAAATGACCGGGAACTTTTCATTATAACTGAGTACATCTCAAGTACAGTATCTAGATTTATTTCGTTTTTTTTTGTGGTTTAATGGATTCCCAGGTAACAGGACTGAGGCAGAGCTATAGGGTGTGTCTTATTTTATGGGTTTTTATACCCACCCGGATCCGTTCATGTGAAAATCGAATGACTCTTTATTGATCTTGCCCCTGAACTTTTCAGAATACTCGTCCAGATCCGTTGACGCGAAAACAGCTTCATTTTTAGTCTTAAACTTTTTCAACTGCATTCCTTCCTTGTCCTTATCGTCAGCTTTCTCGTATTCAGCGTAAACTAGTATATTAACCTTCAATGCCTTGCCGGTGAATTCTTCTTTAATTTTTCCAATCACGAGGTCTTTAACTGTTAGTAGGTAGTTATCGATGATGAGAATCTCCAGTTGGAGGTTCGTGATGAAAAATGTTCCTATTACACGTTAAGCACCATGAACCATGACCAGCCATGACCATTCCTGAAATTAACTTCACTTTCAACTTAGCAATTAAATTGGATTTTAGCAGTCATCCCAAAAGCAACTAGTTTTCATTTTCAAGTTTTAGAAATTCATATTACTTTGAGAGTTTCATTTTCAGATTCAAACAAATGGTTCGCTTTCGCGATTTGGTTTATTTTTTTTCAACTTCCAATAAACTGGAAATTATCGAAAATCTTCAGGAGCTAAAGCTTCTTCCCTCAGGGCGAAAGTGCCCAAAGTGTGGTGTAGGAATGAAGTTGGGTGAGAGGAAAGACTTGAATGATGGTTTTGTATGGCGTTGTTCTAAATGCAAGACCTCTAAATCTATTGGAGCCGGTACGTGGTTTGACCGTTCCAACTTGTCTTTCGAAAAAGTTATGACCTTAACCGAAGCGATTAATTAATTACTAGGAATATACCACATAAGCAGGAAAAGGCAGAAAATTTTCCTTTAGGTATAGACTTATTTATTTTTTTTTTTTTTTTTTTGTGGTGTAACAGGTGAAGCATTTTCTTGTCATTACATCATTTTTTGCCACACTAATCGCTGCATAATTTCAAATCTAACGTTTTCTCCCTCGAAATTTTCCTACGAGTGACATAGGAATTAATTTTACCTTCTTTAATGTTTTAGCATAGAGCACATAGAGTCGTAATGTAAGTGGGTGAGCTGGCGCCACTTTTAAGCATTTTCCAGGTCCCGAATTCCGAGACTCCTGCTGTGTGACTCCGGGTCTTTTTTTCGATCCATAATCGATTGTTTGCGATACACGGGTACCCGGCCATCCGATGTAAACAAAGAAGATAGGAATCACCACGCATTCCACACCGCATTTTGGATCGAACATGTATCGAAAAAGTGACTCAAACTCGGCGCACACCGGGCTCGGAACTCGTCGAGCAGAACATGGCGCCAGCTCTCCCATTTACATTAACGACTCTATGTACTCTATGTGTTTTAGCTGAATCTGTAGTGTCCTAGGAGTAATCCAACATTAAAAGAGGAAATAAAGCTTCGCAGTGATCTGCTCAATTATTGTCACAACAAAAATTTTGGTTGCGGTCGACGGGAAACTTCCGTACTGAATCAAACAGTTAGGAGTGACCTGAGAAAGTGCTAATTGAAGTGGTGTTACAAAAGAGAAGAAGCCAGTCAAATTACTCAAATTCGTACCGTTATCGGTTGGATTTAGTAATTCGATGGTCAATTTTTTTTGACGAAGGGACGTTCTCAGAAAAGTAAGTCACCCAGGGCAGGTGCAGCAGAATTAAAAGGTTTCGGCCATAAAAGTGTCAAGCCAGATTGATAGCACGGGCCTTTGGCGGAGCCCGCTGCGAGCCGGGGGGGGGGGGGGGGGCGCGTAACGGCAAGCAAAGGCGAGAAAGCCTAAATCGGGGGGACCAACCAGAGCTTAGCATCGGTTCTTGGACCAGCCAATCAGAGATAGCGTGGGGTACGCTGGGGGTGGCCCCCAAGAAGGGTTGAACAGGGACCAAGGTGTTGGGCTCTGGAGGGGCTCCTCACATCGAATTCTACTTTTCAAGTCAAAGGGAGTCAACTCCTCGAGTCTTAGCGACAAATATAAATTTTTTTCCCAGACGAACAGATATTTTTCCAAGTCCTTCGAGACAACCGCCTTATTTAAACATTTACACATTTTTTTTTGGTTTCATGCCCATGACGATTTTGTTTTGTTAATTTTGGTTTTGTGTTGTTAATTTTTCGGACTTTCCACATTATAATTTTTCATCGCCAATCAGCGACTTATATTTATTATAAAAATATATTATATATATATATAATATAATTATATTATATATATATAATTATATTATATATATATATATATATTTTCGTCGATTTGACGAAGTTCCCTAAGTTTAACTAAGGTGAATAAAATCTGTCAACCAAGTAGTCATGTCTGCTTCGCAAAAAGAACTCTCTCGTAAAGAGAAACGCGACCTTAAAACTGAAGGTTTTCGTACCTTTAAGAGTACCTTGTTTTCCATCACGATGGGCATAAAAATGAACAAAAGTTTATACCTTGAATTACCTGAACATTCTTTTCTCTACACTCATTCAAAGCTTCATGGATTCGATCAAGCGATAAAACGAATATGTTTAAAACATTTTGGTTCATTTGATGCGATGATTGGAAAGGGCGACCAAGTGCGTACTTTGTTGTGTTCTTTACGTCTTCAAGATCTTCTTCAAGAAATTGATGTTGGTTCCGAAAATTGCGACGCGGTTGAAGTACATCCTCCTACCTTTTCAACTACATTTATGGTACACATTATACATTTATGGGTTATTATATAATATATTATATATATATATAATTATTATATTTATTATAAAATACATTATACTTATAAAAAGTCCGTCCCTTTATTTTCTTTTTAAAACCAGTTTTTCCGACGCGAGTTATCGTTTTCGTTGGTCTCATCTTCTGGCGTTACCATTAGTTCCTGCTGCGCTCTCGTTGAGTTAAGAACCTACCTCCGTCCAAGTTATCCGTAATTACGATGGAATTCGAGAGGTGCTTGGTGCGTACAGCCGTGTCTACAGCTGTGATGGACCGTATTTCGCGGGGCGTTCGTAACTTTTTTGGCCCTCACTGCGTGGTGACTCTCGATTTGGCGCCCCTAATTGTGGTCCTTTTTTTGTGGTGTTGCCTATACGTACGAGGATCTGGCGCGGTCCTTTAGTGCCGTGTTTCCCGCAAACTTTCTGTATTTCACAAGTGACGAAGATATGCGGTGGCAACCGAGCTTATTCCCGCCCTGGGCTCACTCTCGCTTTCATTTGGATATAGGCACCGCTCCTAACCGTGATAGCCCTCCGACATACCACAATTTAATTGTGTTCTTCGACTGCACCAGCCCTTCCCAAAAAGCGAGTAATATTAACCGTCATTTCCGCAACTTGGAATTAGCAACGAAAGCTATACGAGTAATTTGAACTTATAAACTGGAGGTTTAGTTTGATCAACTAAGAATCTTAGTTAGACTCGCACCAATACGGTTGAGTTCAAAGGGTTGATCAAACTCTCCTCTGGCAGGCAAAGTTGATTAGTAGGAACTACTTGATGGGCTACTGAAAAGTTCCCAGTGAGCAGTTCGTGGTAATCCGCAGTTGCACAATCTAAATATTTGGAATTGAATAAGTGACTTGTGAGGACTACTCCATGGGCTACTGAACAGTTCCCAGGGAGCGGTTGTTATCAATTCACCGACGCATAATCTGAATATTTAGGGCTGATTAAGTAAAATGAGCTCCTATGGCTGACGACTTTGCGGTCAAAGTAGAAGAACTGTTCGCCAAATGCTTAAAATTAGGTGAAGAATATTTAGAATTGGTGAGAGAGAATAAAGTCAGAGCTGGTCAAATTAAATTGCATAAAAAGGAAGAGTCGAAACCCGTGTTAGTGTTGTTAATTTTTCGGACTTTCCACATTATAATTTTTCATCGCCAATCAGCGACTTATGTTTATTGCTCACTCTAGAACCCTACAAATCAGTTGGAGCTATTTGTGGAAACAGTTACCGACTGTAAGACAGCCCGCAGTCTGGTAAGGGCTCTAATCTCCAAGGCATTTCTGTGCAAATTCTCCTGGAAAAGTCAACAGCGAAGAGACATCGACCGTAAAATTGCCTTGGCTGCCAATGCTAATTCCTTTACTTCTAAATTATTGAAGAGTAAGTTTTCTGTCTTTTATCTGAATCGAGTAAATTAATTTCAGCAAAGCATGGATTGGGTTAGGATATCAACACCTGTTAACAGGTGATGATGCACATCAATGCACAAATGTCCGCGTCGATGCACTGACAAGCGTCCGCGTCGAAGGACCGACACATGTAGGCGTCGATTGACAATTGTCCGCGTCACATACGCAGTCCCCGTAGTACCCTTCCGTATACCTCCCGGCCATTAGAATCTGGATCAAAAAGCGACGTCACTATGAACGCTTGGCCGCCACAGCCCTCGAGTTTAAGCATCCGAAGCACATTACCCATAATCGAGTAGGGAGTACTTCTCGGTATCGTGTGTTCGCCGAACAGATTTGCCAATCATCACCCTCAACAAACCACTGTCGTTGGCATTCTGAGAAGGGCAGGTCTCAGTTTATCAACCACCCAATGATATCAATCCATGGTGACAGCGCCTTCTATCCTATTTGTAAACCATTAATTACATTTATAATATACTAAGTAATATTTACCATGATTTTCTACGTTCATTATTAACTGCGACAGAAGTGACTTTCGTTATAATGTTTCAATTAGCCCTTCTATCCTATTCGTAAACCATTAATTACATTTATAACATTCTATGTAATATTTGCCATAATTTTCTAAGTATGTTTAACATTAACTGCGACAGAAGTGACTTTCCTTATAATGTACAGTTATATGCGCCGTAACGGTCTAACACAACTCGCAACATAAAACCGATAAAACTAAACTATTGAGATCTACAGCTAAAATAGCTTGCAATCCTCCCAGAATTCAGTGCTTCTTTAAAGAATGTGAGCAATGCCTCGGTGTGGAGGGGCTAAAGAAAAGTCTAGAGAGAGCGTTTGAAGAAAATGAAATTGATAAAAAAAAAAAAAAAAAACCCAAAGATGAGTTATCTTTGGGGTTTTTTTTTCATCAATTTCATTTTCTTCAAGCAATGAATGTTGGCGAAATAATGGTTTTCCGTAACCAATTCTTTGTTTGTGCGGACAACCGGACCCAGTCGAAGTATGATTCAAAGATTGCCCTTAAGGTAAGAAGATAAAAATACATAGTAAACTTTACATTTTGTATTACGTTAACAATGTAATAACGTACTCATTCTTCTCTATAAAAAATGTATGTAGGCTACTTATACGTCATATTACGATTCTTTTTTTTTCGTTTCAGGGTATGGAAACAGTTCTGAGTGCCGGTAGAGCTCACCTGAAATTAAATGAAGGGGAAGAACTCAATTTATATTATTTAACAAACGGAGACAACAGGTGGAAGACGAACCTTTTTGCACCTTTTGGCTGTCACAGAAATCCCTGGACCTGTACGGGATAATTCATATTACAACTTACTTATTTACTTAATATTACTTGTGGAAAAGAGCAGCCTCGAGATAACCTCAACCCCGCTCCCCTGCCAAGTCCCAATTCCGATTCCTGCCCATGCCCCGATTCCATGTCAGCCCATCTCGAGCACCGTTTTTACCACAACCGTGTCCGCGATGCTAGAGCCCATAATTGGTGTTACGCGCTCAGCCCTGATTAACATTGGAGATCCTTACTATAACGCTCCGTTGAGAGACGAAATAAATAAGGTGCTTGGTACCCAGGTTCTACCCGCTACCGGTATTCCGCTAAACGCCAGACTCCCCCCGGATTCTACGGTTCTCGAGTATCCCGTGGCTGAGGCGTTCAAATTAAACTCAATGCTACCAAACGTTCCATACGTTGTAGAGCTTATATTTTCGTGTATTTGTCACTGCAACGCCCCAACTATAAATTTTACCGAAATTAATTCGTTCAATAATCTAGCTCCGGAAATTGGAATTAGTCTTTCCAATGTTACGAATATACCGTCTCTTCTTACGGGGACTGTTTCACCGGATGATTCTATGGCGGTTCACGCGCTAGTATCTACATACCTAGCGCCTGGATACGTCGAA